>NW_006159547.1:6147978-6150554 GCF_000334495.1 Tupaia belangeri chinensis | reverse complement strand
CCCCCTGGGGGGTGATTTCTCGCTTTCTGTCTCTATGTCTCTCTCTGTCTGTCTGGCGAGCGCACGCGCCCTACAGTGAAAATCTCTCCAAAAAATGAAAATAAAAATATAAATAAATAAATAAATAAATAAGAATAGATTAAATAGGTATAGGCTAGCTTCATTGGCCAGGTGATGTATTTTTGGATTTATTTCCTATAAACTTACCAATTCAATAAGTAAGTTATTATTTACCTCTAATACACAAAGAACTTGTGAAATACATCAGTGTTTAGATTCTGGTCATTTAAAGATATAAATTTTTCCTCATGCTGTTACGTTGTTGGCTTTGTAACTCCACTTGTCCTTTGCATCAGTGAGACAATCATATGGGTAAAATTGGCATCTGGAGCAGTAGATAGTCACTGAATTTGTGTAGCATGCTATGTAAAATATTTGTAATTATAAATGCAAGTTATATGAGATTTAGCATAATAACCAGTTGAGAGCCATCTCCATGGCCTGGTGGCAGCTGTATCCCACATGGTCTACTGTGGTTTGAGTCCCAAACCTAGTGGCTTGACAAACACTCTGAGTACATGTGCATTCATGCCCAAAATTCCAAAAGGAGGGAGAGAGTAGAAGGAATTGAGACATGGCCATTCCCCATGGGCAAGACTTTCTCCTCTCCCCTCTTTGTCTCATTATCTCTATTGCTTTTGTTGTTGTTGTTCTAAGATTTTTGCCATAGGGCATGTGCACTTGCTGGAGAGACACAGAGAGAGATAGTGAGAGAGAAGGTGAGAAAATTACCCCCCAGGGAGTAATTGCCACACTGCAATTGCTTCTCCTGGGGTTTCAGACATGCATGCACATACACCCAGCAACCTATTGCTTTCGAATAAATATTAGCTTTTATATGATATTTGCATTAAATTAAACTGCTGATTTATATATGACCATATATATATATACCTAATATCACTTCAGTTAAATTTGTGATGTTTTCCTTGTGCATTTTATAAAAACGGAAAAGTGAAAAGATGTTATTTATATTTAAATTGATCTAGATGCTTTGAAAGTATTTACAAATGATTTTTATGTTGCTAATTTCCCTAGGAGAGACATCTTGACTCCTAATCTATAATATAGTAGTCTATCATTACAAATCAAACTACAAGCACACATGAACAGGACAGCCAGAACTAACACCCACATTTCCTAATTCATGTGTCCTCTGTTACTTACATAGTGAATTTAAGAACAAGATGTCCAGGCATCTCTTTTAGAGATTTCTAGGTTTTGGTTATCTAACCTTTTTCTTCATTGGCTTTTATGTACAGTTTTTCTGTCAATATTATATACTGAGTAGCTATTTAAAACAGATGAAAGATTTTAATTTTAGGCAATTTACATAATCACTATCACATTGCATTAGTTCCCTGTTTGGGATTTTTCATACTTTCTGCTTAGTTTCTCACTGAGCTAACTTTAAATATTCTACTGAACCATTATATATAATAACTTTGTTCATTCTGTTCTATGTGGTCAGTTGTGCCAGGAAAATTTGACTCTGTTTCAAGAATTAATTCATATGTGGGGACCAGCAGTTGCGTAATTGCTGTGTCACCGGACTCCCATGTAATCAACTGTGGTTCAAGTCCTGGATCCAGTGGCTTAATCTCATGCTGGGTGCATGTGCGTGCATGCCCAAGATCCTGAGAGTAGAATGGAGGAGAAGGGGTTACGGCATGGCCATTACCCCTGGAGGGTGATTTCTTGCTTTCTGTCTCTCTGTCTGTCTCTGTCTTTCTGGCGAGTGCACATACCCTATAGCAAAAAAAAGAAAAAAAAGAATTCATATAAACACTGTGAGATTATTTCTCTCTCTTTAAGTATCAGTCAGATTTTAAAATTCTTAATCTGGCAAGTTTGAGAAAGCAACCATTTCTTTGTAGTGCTTCAGCTTGATTTGACAAACTCTGAATATTTTTGTCTGTTTTTTCTATAGTTATTTCCTTGGGGGACCAATTGATATAAAGTAACTATTTGTTGATTTTTCTTTCATAAATTACTTTCCAAACTAGTTTCTTTTAATTGTTCTTTCTTTTCTCATAAATCAGGTGAAAGTAGGAACTTGAGGAAAAATTTCAGTTGCCTTTCTAATGATTTATCAGTTTGAGGGGTACTTGAAGGAATGAGAAAGGGGAAATATATTTTTGCTTTTAGGGGTCCTCCTACCCTGGAATTTCCATTCTTTGAAATCATGTGGTTAGAAGTGTTTCAATAGTATTGATAATATTTAGTTAATTGGTTGGATGGTGATCTGGGGTTTGTTTGTTTATTATTTGTTTTTCCTACTGTACTGTTACGTTCCACATATTTTATTTTGTCTTTTCTTTTACTCATATAGCCCCTGTATCTGTCCCCTATATCAAAGCACTTGAAGTATGGAAACACTTAATAAATATTTGTTGAATGGTTTCATAGTCAGAAGGATTACTTTCCAATAATATGGTATTGTGCCCATTCAACGTTAGACTTTTTAGGATTAAGAAGGCAGACTCTTTGTAACATTTAACCATAGTATACAGCAG
>NW_006159547.1:6145176-6147947 GCF_000334495.1 Tupaia belangeri chinensis | reverse complement strand
GAATATAAGCTGATCTTTGACAAAAGAACTTCTTGTAGATTTCCTAAAATAAATCAGTTTTAGATCAGCAATAAAAGATTTTTATCCATTTGAAAATTATATGCTATTACTGTTTTCTAGTTATTTGTACTCATAAATTCAAATTTTAAATCTTAATTAAAAAATGTTTGGTTAATTTAAAAGTATAGAAGTCAGATTCAGGCCAGTGGGTGGCATGGTGGTTAAGGGCACTGGACTCTCACATGGCTAAACCACGATTCAAGTTCTGGACCTGGCAGCTTACGTTCTCACTTTCCCTCTCTCGCTGTCTCCTCTCTGGTCAAATTAAAATATATAACATAAATAAATAAAGTTAAATTAAGTAATTCTTTAAAAAAGAAAAAAAAAAAAGGAAGTCAGGGGACCAGCAGCTGGCTGGACTCCCATGTAGTCGACCGCAGTTCTAGTCTTGGACCCGGTGGCTTAAACTCATGCTGAGTGCATGTGCGTGCGTGCCCGAGATCCCAAGAGGAGAATGGGGGAGAAAGGATTGTGGCGTGGCCATCCCCCCTGTGGGGTGGGATGATGTCTCGCTTTCTGTCTCTGTGTTTCTGGCGAGCACACGCACCCTATAGCAAAAACTTCTCCCAAAAAAATAAAGAAGTCAGGTTCTTTTTGTGCTTTTTATGTCTTGCATATTATCTTAACTGTTTATTTCAACATACATATTAAAACATTTCTATAAATTCTGAAAAAAATCCACTTGAGAAAAGGCATAGTAGTGGGAAAAGATTTTTGAATTATTGGAAACCTCAAGTAAAAATAGAAAATATAAAATTGATATTTTCTAGAATTCTAGAATCCTCTAGAATTTTGACTCTTAATTTTTTGTTTCTTTTGTTTTAAATAGATAAGACAAAACCCATGACTTCTGTAACTAATGCCAACACTTCTAGTACACAAGCAGCTCCTATAGCTGTTACAGCACCTACTGTTTCATCGGGTCAGACAACACCTACATCACCTATTAAAAAGGTAAGCCAAATTATGTTTCTTACAAATACATATTCTATTTAAGTACCATTTGGACTAACTCATTAAAACAGTTCTCAAGTTTTATAGCTTGCACCAAAAATATGTAAAGTTTTAAAGTAAAAATGTATTTTTCCGTTTTTAGTTTGCCTAGGATTTCCTTTCAACCAACCATGTAATAGTCATTTATTTTTTCCAGATCCTTTCTGTGATATTATGGTTGATAGTTAACAAATGTAAACATTGGTGTTTAAAAATAAATGGCAAAAAGATAATTTCCATGATACTGATACCAGGAATTATTGTCATTTTCTCATCTATTGAATTTTTATTTTGAGAAACAAGTTCTATACCTTCTGTCTCTGTTAAGTGTAGGTAAATGATAATTTCACGCAAAGGTGAATAAGGCACCAAAAAACTACCGTGAGTCAGCGAGGTAACTAGCATCTAGTGTACTTTTGTTGTTCTTTTTCTCGCCCACTAGGTATGTCAGTAAGAACATGATTTTTGAGATCAAACCAGAGCGCACTCCTGACCTCAATTCTTACTAGTTATGATGAACTTGAAGTTACTGTTACTTACTTCCTGCCTTATCTGTCACAGAACAGAACAGTGAAAAATAATATTATAAGGGTTAACAGGGACAGAGACCCTAGCTAGTGACTTAGTGTGTTTCAAAAATGATGGTTTCATTTTTTTCTCTTCTACCATTTTCTGTTTTCTATTTCTCTTGTCTCTTTTCTCCACCAAAGCAGTGTTTTCCAAATAGCATGTTCATCTTGTGGACTTCCCTTTTTCCTTCTACTCTGGAACCTAGCTTCCTTTTAGCTCCAATTAAGGATTAAGGGCCATTTTTTGGTCCCTACCGTTCTCATCTTAAAGGTTTCTCCTCGCTAGCCCTTTTCTTTTATAAGTATCCTCATTTTCTCCTTCGTGTGTGTGCACGCACACACACTGTTTTAGCCAACTCATTTAAGAATTTATGGTAGTCATCATACACTCTATCCCTAAATATGTTAGTGTGTGTCTCCAAAGTACAAATCATTATCCTTCATTTCTGCAATAAAACAATCATACTTAGTGAATTTAACTTTGATACAATGCTATAATACTACTTATTTATATTAAGTAATGTACATACTTGGAAATTTCTAATTTCCTTTTCAATAGTCTTTTCCAGCTGTTTGATTTTTCAAATCAAAAGATCCACCCAAGGATTGCATACTTTGTTTAACTGTCATGTCTCTCTGCCTTTGACTTCTTTTATTATTGCCTGTCTGACATTACTTGGTTTGCATGGGTTTGGAGATTGATTTTAAATCCCTACAGCGTTTCTATTATATTGTCAGTCTTGCTAATCTTTGGATTTTGCTCAAAGTGGTCAAAATATAGATCTTTTTTAAGTCATAAACTAGATAGAAAATGTTTTTAAAAGTCGAAACTGTTAGTAATTATCTCCCTTTAAAACTCTTCCCAGGGAACCAGCAGTTAGCGTAATGGCTATGTCACTGGACTCCCGGTTCGCATCCCTGACCTGGTGGCTTAAAACTCAACACCAGGCGCGTGTGCATGCGTGCCCAAGATCCCGAGAGGAGAAAGGATTGCGGCATGACCATCCCCCCTGGGGGTTGATTTCTCGCTTTCTGTCTCTCTGTCTCTCTCTGTCTGTCTGGCGAGCGCACGCGCCCTATAGCAAAAACCTCTCAAAAAAAAAAAAAAAAAAAAAATCTTCCCAAAAAAAAAACAAATGAAAATTTTTT
>NW_006159547.1:6132418-6144734 GCF_000334495.1 Tupaia belangeri chinensis | reverse complement strand
GCAAAAACCTCTCAAAAAAAAAAAAAAAAAAAACTCTTCCCAAAGAAAACAGTAATGTAAATTCTTTGGGATCAAAATGTATGGCTAGTACACAGTTTAAAAATCAAGAAACCATATGTAAGTTCTTACCTTCTATTCCAGAACTGAGGGCTTCTTGAATTGAACTAGAACCCATGTTCATAGTGAGTATAATCACATATGCTTTAATAGGAAATTCTCTAAAAGCAGTATGTTTGCAAAATTTTGAAGACTGTTCTGCTGTAACTCACATCCCATGAACTGCATTAACTACAACAATTTATTTCTAGAATCCCATGTATTTCTTCAGTGAATACTGAATTTATGCCTGCATCTTTGTGTGTGTGTGTGTGTGTGTGTGCGCAGGAAAATGGAATTCAAGTAAGAGTTTATTTTGGTATAAACAAAAATGGAAATCCTTGTGTAGCTTTAATAGTACACATTTTCCACGAACTTTTTGAAGATCCCCTTGTACAGCCCATTAATTCATACGACAAATGCACACACCCTCTGGGACTAAGGAAAAGAGAGGGGGGGTGAAGGAAAGAAGGAAGGGAGAGAGACAGGGACTCCTGGCAGGGTCATTCATGCCATTACCCTCCCACCCAACCTTTTATCCAGCCCAAATCATAGGTGTATACTGGTACACCTAGCGTGTTCCAGTTGATCTGAACCAAGTCCTCCCCCGTGACTCTATTATTGGGTAGTGATGCCTTGCCACCTGTGTGGGTCCTGGCCCTGTATCCTTAGCTGCTTTGTTTTATTGTCTGTTAGGACTATAGGACTATCAAAAGTTGTCGAGGGTGCCATTCCCCAAGAATATCTGAGCAAGAAACTGGCTCTCTTTCTTTTGGGCAATTGACTAAACAATCTCTTTCCCACTGTAGTCACATAATTACATAGACACTTTGTATTCCATTTACTTTTTCTCAGGTAAGCCTCAGATTTATAATAATTTACTTCTAGATTTACATTTAATGCACTATTGAATGTAAATTCTTTATACCTCTATTAACTTAGAAATCCAGTTAGCCTCTTTGCTTTAAAAATACATACTCCGAATCACATTTGATATTGCAATTAAACTAATATAATGACAGCCATCTTCTATAATTTGCATATTTAGAAACCATTTTCTTTTTTCTTTTTGGAGAGGTTTTTGCTATAGAACGTGTGCACTTGCCAGAAAGAAAGATAGAAAGCGAGAAATCACTCTCCAGGAGGGATGGCCATGCTGCAGTCCCTTCTCCTCCATTCTCCTCTCGGGATCTTGGGCATGCACACACATGTGCCCGGTGTGAGTTTAAGCCACTGGGTCTGGGACTTGAACTGCAGTCAACTACATGGGACTATCAAAAGTTGTCGAGGGTGCCATTCCCCAAGAATATCTGAGCAAGAAACTGGCTCTCTTTCTTTTGGGCAATTGACTAAACAATCTCTTTCCCACTGTAGTCACATAATTACATAGACACTTTGTATTCCATTTACTTTTTCTCAGGTAAGCCTCAGATTTATAATAATTTACTTCTAGATTTACATTTAATGCACTATTGAATGTAAATTCTTTATACCTCTATTAACTTAGAAATCCAGTTAGCCTCTTTGCTTTAAAAATACATACTCCGAATCACATTTGATATTGCAATTAAACTAATATAATGACAGCCATCTTCTATAATTTGCATATTTAGAAACCATTTTCTTTTTTCTTTTTGGAGAGGTTTTTGCTATAGAACGTGTGCACTTGCCAGAAAGAAAGATAGAAAGCGAGAAATCACTCTCCAGGAGGGATGGCCATGCTGCAGTCCCTTCTCCTCCATTCTCCTCTCGGGATCTTGGGCATGCACACACATGTGCCCGGTGTGAGTTTAAGCCACTGGGTCTGGGACTTGAACTGCAGTCAACTACATGGGAGTCCAGCAACATACCCATTACACAAACTGTTGGTCCCAAAAACCATTTTAATTTCAATTTCAAACATCATAAGTAAATACTCTGGAGATTATATTGTTTCAATTTTTGTTCTTAAAGTTTTGTAACCATTTTATTGAAAGCAATAAAGTCATAACATACTAAAAATTGAAATTTGGAGTGGGCTGGCTTCATGGCCTAGTGGCTAAAGGAGCTGGATCCCATATGGTTCAAGTCTCAAAACTAGCGCTTGAGAAACATGCTGGGCACATGTGCCTACATCCTTAAAATCCTGATAGAATAGAGAAATGGAGGAAAAGGGATTGCAGCGTGACCATGTCCATGGAGGTGGGGAGAGGTGCTTTCTTCTCTTTCTTTCTCTCTTTTCTCTCTCTTTATCTCTGGCAAGTGTATACACCCTTTGGCAAAAATTCTTTTTATAAAGAACTATTATTGGGACCAGCAGTTAGGGTAATGGCTATGTCGCTGAACTCCTATGTAGTTGACCGTGGTTCAAGTCCCGGACCTGGTGACCTAAACTCATGCCAGGTGCGTGTGCATGCATGCCCAAGATCACAAGAGGAGAATGGAGGAGAAGGGATTGCGGCGTGGCCATCCCCCCTCAGGGGTGATTTCTTGCTTTCTGTCTCAAGCACCGTTCCCCATAAGAAAAAAAAAAAAAAAAACCTACAAAAAAAAAAAATAACTATTATTATAACAGATGAGGAGTTGTATTATTGGTATTGTATGCCTTTAAAAACCCTGTTAATGAGACCAGCAGGTGGCATAGTGATTGAGGCGCTGGACACTCCCACATGGCAGACCATGGTTCAAGTCCCATACCTGGTGACTTGCTTCTCACTTTCTCTCTCTGTCTCTCTCTGATCAAGTTAAAATAAGTGAATGAATAAATAAAATTAAATAAATAATTCTTTTAAAAAAGAAAGAAAAACCCTTTTATTAAAGTCACTGATACTTGTGTACCCCTTATCCACTGTAGTTTAGTATTTTAGTGTCTTTTTGATTTTCAAAATTTTACCTTTAACATCAGAGAATAATTTTTTAAATGAACTATTAATTTGAAACTGCATTCTAAATGATTTTACAATTAAAAGTTCTACCTTTAGGAGCTGGTGATCTAAGTCCTGGACCTGGCAGCTGCTGTCTCACTTTCCCTCTCTCTGCCTCTCTGGTCAAATTTTAAAAATTAATGATAATAGTAAAATAAAAGTTCTATATGTAGGTTTCCAACCAGTAGCTATTCTGCTTCTAATATTTATAAAAAGTTACCTAAAATATTCCAGCTTTCTTTACCAGCACATAAGCTATATATATGTACATGTATGCTTGTGCATGTGCTTATATTCCTGTGTGCTCATGGCAAGGAGTAGATCGCAAAAAATGGAAGCCCACAAAACAGTATTAAATATCACATATTTTCTCTGAGTAACAGGGCAACTCTAACAAAAGACAGATTTGTTCACTTTAACTGATCTTTCCTCAAGTTCTTAGCTCTGCAATTAAAATTAAAGAATTTTGTGTAGCAGTAAGATCTAGCCAGTGATTTGTGGAGATGTCATCTTTAAAATCTTTTTTTTTTTCATTTAATTTTATTATTATTTTTCTACTTTTTTTTTTCAGATTTTATTGATTCACAAAATACCTTAAACTAAAACTATGGACAAAGCTAGACTCTAGTTACAAGTGCACTGTAATCTTCTTCTAAAACATTTTTAATTAATTAATTTACATTCATTCCCTGAGCATTGTCACAGCATACAAAATGTGATTTCCCATCCAAAATACACTGCAGAGTGGCTTAATCATACATGTTATTGTCATCAATTTTTCATTTCTAGTTTCATATATATATACATACATACATACATACATATATATTTTACCCCTATTTCTCATCCTCTGCCATTTTCCACTCTCCTCCCACACTATCTTCGGTGTCTACAGTTGTTTTCCATTCCTTTTTTCCCCCACACTTTATTGATTCACAAAATTTCTTAAGTAATGTAACTACTTTCTTTTTAAAAAATAATTATTTTATTTTATTTATTCATTCGTTTATTTTAATTTAACGGAAGAGAGACAGACACAGAGGGAGAGAGAGGAAAAGTGAGAAAGCAAGCCACCAGGTCCAGGACTTGAACCATGGTCAGCCATGTGGGAGTGTCCAGCACCTGAACCACGCACCCTGCTGGTCCCCCGAGTAATCTAACTACTTTCAATAGCAAGTTTAGCTGGTATGTATATATAAGTGAATAAATTTCTGACTTTAGGTGTGAAACTCTGAGTGGAATGAATATACTATAAAGTAATACCTTGCTGATGCTGTAAAGCTTACTATGGTCATTAAAAAGGTATTTTTTAAATAGATTTTTAATTTCAAGAAAAGCAATTTTAGCTTTAATAAATCAAAGAAATACTAAGGAACTTTACTTAAAACTTAAAGCTAGGAAACAGTTTAGGATTCTATTCAAATAGTAGGTACGTGAGAATAATTTTTTAAATGAACTATTAATTTGAAACGGCAACTCAAAACTGGAAAACAAAGCCTAGAAGAATATCAACAATGTTTTAATCAAAAGTCATAAAATGCTATTTCACTAGTTCAGTCTCGTGTACTTAATCTACCTTCTGTCATGTTCCAATCTTCCCGATTAAATTCTGATACATCATATTCAACTCCAGATGTGTCTCTATGATTAAGTTAGCCATTTTCTTAGTTTTTGAACTCTTATTTTTGTGTGTCTGACTTTAGTTTTCCTGAAATAACACTCACTTCAGAACTTCTTGGAGAACTGGTCTGGTGTGGGTAAATTCTTTCAGGTTTTGTTTATCTGAAAATGTTCTTGTCTTTTCTTCCCATATGAAGGATAATCTTGCTGGGTACAGTATTCTTGGGTGAAATTGCTTTTCCCTTAACACTTTGAATATATTTTCCCATTCTTTCCTCGCTCACATTGTTTCCAGTGAGAGTCTGCTGTTAGCCTGATGGGATAGGATATCCTTCCTAGGTAACTTACCCTTTCTCTCTTGCCAATCTTAGTATCTTGTCTTTGTCTTTGTGATTTTGGTCAGTCTGGTTATAATGTATCTTGGAGACTATCTTCTTGGGTTGATTCTATTTGGGGTCCTTTGTATTTCTTGGGACTGGATCTTTGAATGCCTCTCTAGGTTTGGAAAGTTTTCTTCTATAATTTTATGGAATAGGTTATCATTGCCCTTATTAGTCTCTTCTTCTGGGATACTGATTATCTGGATGTTTGGACATTTAATGGTATCTAGTATTTCTCCTATATTATTCTCATTTTTTTGGACTATTTTCTCAGTCTTCCTAATGGATTTTTCTAGGCCAGCAATTCTATCTTCTACATCTGAGATTCAATTTTCTGTATGATCTAGCCTGCTTTTAATATTTTCAAGGGAGATTTTGACTTCCTGTATTATAGCCTTCATCTCTAACAGGTCCATTTGATTCTTTTTTAGAGTGTTTATTTCCTCTCTTAGATCTTGCAAGAATTTTCACCTCCTGCCACTTGTCAGCGCCTTTCTCCTGCCTCTTCTGCAGTTCATTGTCTCTCTTCTCTTTATCTCTGTTAGCTTTGTCACTATGAATATTCTAAAGTCCTTATCAGACATTTCCATGAGTCTCATTGTACTATCTGAGGGTGAAGAGGTGTTATTCTTTTCCCTTAGATAAGAGGTATTGTCTTGCTTTCTCATATTTCCTGTCATCTTGTGGTGATTTCTAGTCATCTGGGATGGATGGTGCATTTCTTCCTAATTCTTAAAGTTCAATCTGAGCATTCAGAGGCAAGCAGAAGGAAGTGATATGCAGTCTTTCTTCTGTTCCATTTTTACTCTTTGTGCATCAGATTCAAGGTTAAGAGAGGAATATTTTGACCCCAATCATATTCAGAAGATTGGAAACTGTTCATTTGGATACAGTACGTAGAGGCTGATCAGAAAATGAATAAAGATAAAGGAAAGGGAAAAGAATTAAGAAGAGGAAAGAATAAAAAATAAAATGAAAAAAAAAAAGAAGAAGATAAAAAACCCTCAAGATTATAATTTTAAAAAGCAAAAATGAAACCACGTGGCGTAAGTATTTCATAGCTGAAATACAGTATCAGGATAAGCCTGGCTTGGCTGGTGCCTTTCCTCCCATCATGTAGGAAAGGCACCACTGAACACAATAAAGGAGAGGCTTGAGAGCCCAGAGAATACCTTAAAAAACATTTTAAATGAAAAAGAATTAAAAGTCACAAGGAGACACAGCAAGACAGAGAGACATGGACAAAAATGGAGAGAAAGAGACACTTCTATTCCTATTCATTAGAAATGAGTCTGGAGGGAAAAGTCTCAGCAAAAAATCTTCACTTTTGGTCAGAGAAACCAATATTTCACAGCTGAAGTACGGTATCCACATCAGGGTAAGCCTGGCTTGACTGGTGCCTTTTCCACTAGAAATGAGTCTAGAAGGGGAAGTCTCAGCAGAAAATCTTCATTTTTGGTCATAGAAACCAATATTTCACAGCTGAAGTAAGGTATCCATATCAGGATAGACCTGGCTTCAAAATCTTTGTTATTTATTTATTTATCTTAATTAATTTATTTTACATTCAATCACTGAACATCATCATAGCATACAAAATGCAGTTTCCCATCCAGAATACACTGTATAGTGGCTTACTCATTCATGCTATCATCAACAAATAATTTTCCATGTCTTGTTTTATATATATATATGTATATATATATGTTTTTTTTTTTTGTCTCACCCTCTGCCATTTCCCACCCTCCTCCCACACTATCTCTGGTATTTGCAGTTGCTTTTCATTCCTTTCCCCCACATACACATTTTATTGGTTAACAAAATATCTTAATTGATCTAACTACTTTCAATCTCAGGTTCAGCTGATATAAAAATATCTGCAAACAAATATTTGATCTTAGGCTTGAGACTGTGAGTAGAATGACTATACTATACAATAGCACCTAGCTGAGGCTATATAGCTTACTGTGGTCATTAAATAGGTATTTTTTAATATATTTTTTGAATTTCAAGAAAGGCAATTTTAGCTTTAATAAATTAAAATCAAAATATGTTAAGAGAATTTTGTTTAAGACTTAAAGCCAGGAAGCAGGTTAGGATTCTATTCAAATAGTAGGTACATGGATCTGTTGACAATTCAAGAGAAGACAAAAATTCTTATCTTTGGAATACAAGCATAGAAAAATATCAGTTTTTTTTTTTTTTTTTTTTAGTTAAACGTCATAAGATTCTATTTCATCAGCCCAGTCTCATGTACTTACTCTAACTTCTGTCATGGTCCAAGCTTTCCATTTAAATTCTAGAAGATAATATTCAACTCTGGACTTTTCCCTACCATTAATCTGGCCCTTTTCTTAGATGTTTTTAACTCTTATTTTTGTGTGTCTGACTTCAGTTTTCCTGAAATAACACCCCCTTCAGAACTTCTTGGAGAACTGGTCTGCTCTTTCAGGTTTTGTTTATCTGAGAAGGTTCTTGTCTTTTCTTCCCATATGAAAGATAATCTTGACAGGTATAGTATTCTTGGTTGAAATTGTTTTTCACTCAACACTTTGAGTCTATTTTCCCATTCTTTCCTTGCTCACATTGTTTCTGATAAGAGGTCTACTATTAGCCTGATGGGATATTCTTTGTAGGTAACTTGTCGTTCCTCTCTTGGCAGTCGGAGTACTTTGTCTTTGTGGTTTTTGGTCAATCTGGCTATAATGTGTCTTGGAGAAGATCTTCTTGGGGTGATTTTATTTGGGGTCCTATGTATTTTGGGGGCCTGGATCTTTGCCTCTCTCTAGGTTTGGAAAGTTTTCTTCCAGGATTTTATGGAAATGATTATCAATGCCCTTATTAGTCTTTTCTTCTGGGATACTGATTATCTGAATGTTTGGATGTTTAATGGTATCTAGTATCTCTGCTATATTATCCTCATTTTGGGGGGACTAGTTTCTCAGTCTTCGTGATAGATTTTTCTAGGCCAGCAATTCTGTCTTCTACATCTGAGATTCGATCTTCTGTATGATCTAGTCTGCTTTTAATTACTTTCAAGGGAGGTTCTGATTTCCTGTATTACAGCCTTCATCTCTAACAGTTCCATTTGATTCTTTTTTTGGAGAGATTTTTTTTTATAGGGCGTGTGCGCTCATTGGAAAGACTGAGAGAGACAGGGAGATATTAAGCGAGAAATCACCCCCCAGGGGGGATGGCCGTGTCGCAATCCCTTCTTCTCCATTCTCCTCTCGGGATCTTGGGCATGCATGCACATGCACCTGACGTCAGTTTATGCTAGTGGGTCCAGGACTCAAACCACGGTCAACTACATGGGAGTCTAGTGACATAGCCATTACGCCAATTACTGGTCCCTGTTTGATTCTCTCTTATGATGTCTATTTCCTCTTTCAGATTGTGCAAGAACTTCCTAATCTCCTGGAACTCCTTGGCTCTATTCTCCTGTCTCTTCTGGAGTTCATTGTCTCTTTTCTCTTTTATCTCTGTTAACTTTGTCATTATGAATATTCTAAATTCTTTATCAGACATTTCCACAAGTTCCATTGTACTACTTTTGGATGAAGAGGAGTTATTCTTTTTCCTTGGGGAGAAATATTGTCTTGGTTTCTCATATTCCTTGTGCCTCTGCTGTGATTTCTAGTCATCTGATGGTTTAAACAATTCGTCCTAATTTCTAGAGGTTCAATCTGAGTGTTCAGGGCAGTGCAGGAGGAGGTGATCTGCAATCTCTTTGCCAGTTTGTTTTTATCCCTTTGTACAGCAGATTCAGTTGATACTGAGGAATATGTTGACCCTAGTAGTATTTGGATGTTTGGCTATGGTTCCCTTAGATCTGTCTAGACACTCAGTGCATAGAAACTGAGCAGCAAAGTGATGAGGTGAAAGAAAAAGGATAAGAAAACTGAGAAAGAGGAAAAAAAGAGAGAGAGAAAGAGTGAAAAAGAACAGAAAAAAACAACCCCTAAAAATTTATTTGTTTATTTATTTTTAAAAGCAAAAAATGAAAACCCCCGGTGTACAAGTTCTCTGCTGTAATGAAGGAGTCTTCTTCTGAGGGACTGCCCCTTGCCTCTCCTAGATGGGAGGTGGAAAGGGGATTATTAACAAGATAAAGGAGGACCTGACAGCTACTTTACTTTTAAAAATTTTTATAAAGAAAAATTACCAGAAAGTGAGAACACAGAGAGGCAGAGAGAGACACAGAGAGGCAGAGAGCGACAGAGGATACAGGCAGCTAGCTCCCTACCACTTGAGACTGGGGACTGAAGGCTGAATTATTAGTAGACAATCTTCATTTCTCTTATTTCCTGAAATCACTAGTTCTCAGTTACAGTGTGTCATTTATAAAATCTTTAATTTACAGGCCAGATGGTGGAGTACCAGTAACACATAGTGCTCTTAGAAGCAATTCCCTATGGGAAGATTCAGTCATGTCTGGAGACTTCCCAGAATATGCTGGGCACACCTCTGCTCGTGATCTTGGGCTGTTTGAAGTCTACAGGTGGATTGAGGCATCAGGATCTATTAGAGATGCACATATACATGCTGCCTGTCTCTCTCATTTACAGAAGAAATGGCTAATTTTTTTTTAATGAAAAAATTATCACCAATTAATTTTATACTCTAAATTTTTCACTAACAATAAATGTATATCACACTTTCTAGTCAGAATAAGGATTGTTGGGATCTCTAAAGCATTATTTACTTTGCTATATGCCTATATGTTCCAATAAAGAATAAACTGCATTTTCTTTACTGGATGGTAAAAATTCAGAATTTTCTTAGAATTACATGTTCTGGTTAATTTAATGCATTTAAATAGACATGATAATAACTTAAGAAGATATTGTTATGTGGATGTATGAAGTATGCCAACGAAAGTATATGAATATAGCACGATGGTTTAAAAGTGGAAGGGATTATATTGATTTGAAATAATGGGATTAGAACATTGAATGTAGATCTTGAAGAATGAGCATGTAATATTTCAATTGAAAGAGTAGGAGGGTTTGTACAATTTATTGAAAGGGCGACAAGAGAAATATGTCAACAAGCAGGTATAATATGGAATATTTGGCAGGTAAAATATAGAGAGAGCATAGATATAAAGTAAAACAGGAAAAGCAAGTCAGACCATGTAAAGTCTTCGTTTCTAGATTAACACTTTTATAATTTTTTTGATAGGTAGTAAAGACATATAGATCATGTCTGAACAATGCTAAGAGAGAATTATTCTTCATAGAATTTTATTCTGGCAGTGTTGTACAAGTATATTTGAAGACAAGAGGCTGATTGACAAAAAAGCTTATTAGAAAGTAATTGATGTTTCCCACAATGACACCTACATGTCCAACAGTTGGCTTGGAGGTTAAGGCAGCTGAATCCTACACGGCCAGCTGCACATTTTGAGTCCCAGACCCAATGGCTTGAAAAACAAGCTAAGTGCTTGTGCATAGATGTCCAAAATCCTGAGAGGAGAATGGAGGAAAAGGGATTGTAGCGTGTCCACCACCCCCACCCTCAGAGGATGATTTCTTATTTTCTCTATCTCTCTCCTCCCCCTCGCCTCTGGTGAATGTATGTGCCCTACACCAAACTTTAAAAAAAAAAAAAATAGAAACTATGTAAGTGGCAGTGTGTTTATGAAGGAAAGGAAGCAATTTAGAGATATGGCACCTAATAGATAGAGGGAAAAGACAGAAAAGTAGTCTAACGTGAGTACAACATTTCAAATATGGGAAACTGAAGCGATATCATTAGTGTCATTAACAGAAAGAAAGAACTGAGAAAGAGTTGACTTGGAAGTGTTTGGTTTTAGACATGTTAATTTTCAAGATCCAATTATACTTATAGATAGTCCATTCTAAAGGTAAACGAAAATTCAGGACTCCCAAATAGGAAATAGGCTGGACTGGACAATGACAAATTTAAGAGTCAGCTAAGTGCAATCAATATTTAGCTTAAGGAAGAAGAGAAGATCCTACACCCTACCCACACAAGAAAATGGAAAAAGAAGGCTTAGACAAAGACGGGAGACCTGAGAGCAGACTCTTGGACTGTTTATGTTACAGGGCTAGAAGAAGAAAAGTTTTCAAAGTCGTCTCAATCTCCACCGCCCCCCAAAAAGGAAGTGGTCAGATGAGTAGGAAAATCAAGGTAGTATTCCTATTATAAAAGCAAAAGAAGAAAGTTTCAGAAGGAGTCTTAGTTTAAGTATTTTGGGAAGGTTGACTGATGGGCTAGATAAAATTGAAAGGTGCATTTAAACATACAAATTAGTACTTACATCCATATTCATGGCAGACAGAGTGAAGGTATAGCAGCCATTACAGTGTGACAAAGACCCTTTGAAAAAATGATATTACTGCCTCATTTTTTCCCAAATCTAAAATAAAATATATTTACCACTATATATTTAATTGTGATTGAATATTTAAATTCCATAAGTGAAGTTGATAAAGTTAACGCACTTAAGATAAACAGATGTTGTATTTTTAGGGCTGTCAGAATGCCCTGGAAATGGAATAAATATTTGTACATAAAAATAGATTTTGGTTGAGATGTTTAAATTAATGTTTGATGGGAAAATCAAACAGTGAATTTAAGACTGCGATTATTTAAAATATTGAATTAAATATCATGACTGGAAAATACCAGTTAGTTTTCTGTTGACTGTGTTGGATTTAAATTTTAACCAGCATATATAGTATAGTGTAATAGTATTTCATTGGTTGGTTGTAAGGTTTAAGTGAGGTAACCCATGTGCAGCTCTTAGCTTAGACACTAGTAAACATTTCTTAAGTCTTAGCTTACGGTCCAACATTAAATAAGCATTATCTGTTATTTGATTATTTTATTATAGAGGAAAAACATATGTTTGCAGTTTTATTGAGGGGCTAGAATATAGATAAGCTTGGTCAGCCAAACCTGGCTTACTCTCTGTTCTTACACAGCTCACAAACTATAAATCAAACACTTATAAATGACTGGAGGAAAAAAAATCAAAACATTTTGTGACACAAAATCAAATTTTATTGTCCCTAAATAAAGTTTTCTTGGAACACAGCCACACTCATTCATTACATTGGGTCATTAGAAATCATGGCACATTTTTACATAGAAAAACACATCATGGGACCAACAGTGTAATGGCTATGTCCCTGGACTCCCACGTAGTCGACCGCGGTTCGTGTCCCGGACCCGGTGGCTTAAAACTCACTCCGGGCGCGTGTGCGTGCATGCCCAAGATCCCGAGAGGAGAATGGAGGAGAAGGGATTGCGGCGTGACCATCCCCCCTGGGGGGTGATTTCTCGCTT
>NW_006159547.1:6036972-6131657 GCF_000334495.1 Tupaia belangeri chinensis | reverse complement strand
AGCCTGGCTTTGCTGGTGCCTTTCCTCCCATCATGTAGGAAAGGCACCACTGAACACAATAAAGGAGAGGCTTGAGAGCCCAGAGAATACCTTAAAAAACATTTTAAATGAAAAAGAATTAAAAGTCACAAGGAGACACAGCAAGACAGAGAGACATGGACAAAAATGGAGAGAAAGAGACACTTCTATTCCTATTCATTAGAAATGAGTCTGGAGGGAAAAGTCTCAGCAAAAAATCTTCACTTTTGGTCAGAGAAACCAATATTTCACAGCTGAAGTACGGTATCCACATCAGGGTAAGCCTGGCTTGACTGGTGCCTTTTCCACTAGAAATGAGTCTAGAAGGGGAAGTCTCAGCAGAAAATCTTCATTTTTGGTCATAGAAACCAATATTTCACAGCTGAAGTAAGGTATCCATATCAGGATAGACCTGGCTTCAAAATCTTTGTTATTTATTTATTTATCTTAATTAATTTATTTTACATTCAATCACTGAACATCATCATAGCATACAAAATGCAGTTTCCCATCCAGAATACACTGTATAGTGGCTTACTCATTCATGCTATCATCAACAAATAATTTTCCATGTCTTGTTTTATATATATATATGTATATATATATGTTTTTTTTTTTTGTCTCACCCTCTGCCATTTCCCACCCTCCTCCCACACTATCTCTGGTATTTGCAGTTGCTTTTCATTCCTTTCCCCCACATACACATTTTATTGGTTAACAAAATATCTTAATTGATCTAACTACTTTCAATCTCAGGTTCAGCTGATATAAAAATATCTGCAAACAAATATTTGATCTTAGGCTTGAGACTGTGAGTAGAATGACTATACTATACAATAGCACCTAGCTGAGGCTATATAGCTTACTGTGGTCATTAAATAGGTATTTTTTAATATATTTTTTGAATTTCAAGAAAGGCAATTTTAGCTTTAATAAATTAAAATCAAAATATGTTAAGAGAATTTTGTTTAAGACTTAAAGCCAGGAAGCAGGTTAGGATTCTATTCAAATAGTAGGTACATGGATCTGTTGACAATTCAAGAGAAGACAAAAATTCTTATCTTTGGAATACAAGCATAGAAAAATATCAGTTTTTTTTTTTTTTTTTAGTTAAACGTCATAAGATTCTATTTCATCAGCCCAGTCTCATGTACTTACTCTAACTTCTGTCATGGTCCAAGCTTTCCATTTAAATTCTAGAAGATAATATTCAACTCTGGACTTTTCCCTACCATTAATCTGGCCCTTTTCTTAGATGTTTTTAACTCTTATTTTTGTGTGTCTGACTTCAGTTTTCCTGAAATAACACCCCCTTCAGAACTTCTTGGAGAACTGGTCTGCTCTTTCAGGTTTTGTTTATCTGAGAAGGTTCTTGTCTTTTCTTCCCATATGAAAGATAATCTTGACAGGTATAGTATTCTTGGTTGAAATTGTTTTTCACTCAACACTTTGAGTCTATTTTCCCATTCTTTCCTTGCTCACATTGTTTCTGATAAGAGGTCTACTATTAGCCTGATGGGATATTCTTTGTAGGTAACTTGTCGTTCCTCTCTTGGCAGTCGGAGTACTTTGTCTTTGTGGTTTTTGGTCAATCTGGCTATAATGTGTCTTGGAGAAGATCTTCTTGGGGTGATTTTATTTGGGGTCCTATGTATTTTGGGGGCCTGGATCTTTGCCTCTCTCTAGGTTTGGAAAGTTTTCTTCCAGGATTTTATGGAAATGATTATCAATGCCCTTATTAGTCTTTTCTTCTGGGATACTGATTATCTGAATGTTTGGATGTTTAATGGTATCTAGTATCTCTGCTATATTATCCTCATTTTGGGGGGACTAGTTTCTCAGTCTTCGTGATAGATTTTTCTAGGCCAGCAATTCTGTCTTCTACATCTGAGATTCGATCTTCTGTATGATCTAGTCTGCTTTTAATTACTTTCAAGGGAGGTTCTGATTTCCTGTATTACAGCCTTCATCTCTAACAGTTCCATTTGATTCTTTTTTTGGAGAGATTTTTTTTTATAGGGCGTGTGCGCTCATTGGAAAGACTGAGAGAGACAGGGAGATATTAAGCGAGAAATCACCCCCCAGGGGGGATGGCCGTGTCGCAATCCCTTCTTCTCCATTCTCCTCTCGGGATCTTGGGCATGCATGCACATGCACCTGACGTCAGTTTATGCTAGTGGGTCCAGGACTCAAACCACGGTCAACTACATGGGAGTCTAGTGACATAGCCATTACGCCAATTACTGGTCCCTGTTTGATTCTCTCTTATGATGTCTATTTCCTCTTTCAGATTGTGCAAGAACTTCCTAATCTCCTGGAACTCCTTGGCTCTATTCTCCTGTCTCTTCTGGAGTTCATTGTCTCTTTTCTCTTTTATCTCTGTTAACTTTGTCATTATGAATATTCTAAATTCTTTATCAGACATTTCCACAAGTTCCATTGTACTACTTTTGGATGAAGAGGAGTTATTCTTTTTCCTTGGGGAGAAATATTGTCTTGGTTTCTCATATTCCTTGTGCCTCTGCTGTGATTTCTAGTCATCTGATGGTTTAAACAATTCGTCCTAATTTCTAGAGGTTCAATCTGAGTGTTCAGGGCAGTGCAGGAGGAGGTGATCTGCAATCTCTTTGCCAGTTTGTTTTTATCCCTTTGTACAGCAGATTCAGTTGATACTGAGGAATATGTTGACCCTAGTAGTATTTGGATGTTTGGCTATGGTTCCCTTAGATCTGTCTAGACACTCAGTGCATAGAAACTGAGCAGCAAAGTGATGAGGTGAAAGAAAAAGGATAAGAAAACTGAGAAAGAGGAAAAAAAGAGAGAGAGAAAGAGTGAAAAAGAACAGAAAAAAACAACCCCTAAAAATTTATTTGTTTATTTATTTTTAAAAGCAAAAAATGAAAACCCCCGGTGTACAAGTTCTCTGCTGTAATGAAGGAGTCTTCTTCTGAGGGACTGCCCCTTGCCTCTCCTAGATGGGAGGTGGAAAGGGGATTATTAACAAGATAAAGGAGGACCTGACAGCTACTTTACTTTTAAAAATTTTTATAAAGAAAAATTACCAGAAAGTGAGAACACAGAGAGGCAGAGAGAGACACAGAGAGGCAGAGAGCGACAGAGGATACAGGCAGCTAGCTCCCTACCACTTGAGACTGGGGACTGAAGGCTGAATTATTAGTAGACAATCTTCATTTCTCTTATTTCCTGAAATCACTAGTTCTCAGTTACAGTGTGTCATTTATAAAATCTTTAATTTACAGGCCAGATGGTGGAGTACCAGTAACACATAGTGCTCTTAGAAGCAATTCCCTATGGGAAGATTCAGTCATGTCTGGAGACTTCCCAGAATATGCTGGGCACACCTCTGCTCGTGATCTTGGGCTGTTTGAAGTCTACAGGTGGATTGAGGCATCAGGATCTATTAGAGATGCACATATACATGCTGCCTGTCTCTCTCATTTACAGAAGAAATGGCTAATTTTTTTTTAATGAAAAAATTATCACCAATTAATTTTATACTCTAAATTTTTCACTAACAATAAATGTATATCACACTTTCTAGTCAGAATAAGGATTGTTGGGATCTCTAAAGCATTATTTACTTTGCTATATGCCTATATGTTCCAATAAAGAATAAACTGCATTTTCTTTACTGGATGGTAAAAATTCAGAATTTTCTTAGAATTACATGTTCTGGTTAATTTAATGCATTTAAATAGACATGATAATAACTTAAGAAGATATTGTTATGTGGATGTATGAAGTATGCCAACGAAAGTATATGAATATAGCACGATGGTTTAAAAGTGGAAGGGATTATATTGATTTGAAATAATGGGATTAGAACATTGAATGTAGATCTTGAAGAATGAGCATGTAATATTTCAATTGAAAGAGTAGGAGGGTTTGTACAATTTATTGAAAGGGCGACAAGAGAAATATGTCAACAAGCAGGTATAATATGGAATATTTGGCAGGTAAAATATAGAGAGAGCATAGATATAAAGTAAAACAGGAAAAGCAAGTCAGACCATGTAAAGTCTTCGTTTCTAGATTAACACTTTTATAATTTTTTTGATAGGTAGTAAAGACATATAGATCATGTCTGAACAATGCTAAGAGAGAATTATTCTTCATAGAATTTTATTCTGGCAGTGTTGTACAAGTATATTTGAAGACAAGAGGCTGATTGACAAAAAAGCTTATTAGAAAGTAATTGATGTTTCCCACAATGACACCTACATGTCCAACAGTTGGCTTGGAGGTTAAGGCAGCTGAATCCTACACGGCCAGCTGCACATTTTGAGTCCCAGACCCAATGGCTTGAAAAACAAGCTAAGTGCTTGTGCATAGATGTCCAAAATCCTGAGAGGAGAATGGAGGAAAAGGGATTGTAGCGTGTCCACCACCCCCACCCTCAGAGGATGATTTCTTATTTTCTCTATCTCTCTCCTCCCCCTCGCCTCTGGTGAATGTATGTGCCCTACACCAAACTTTAAAAAAAAAAAAAATAGAAACTATGTAAGTGGCAGTGTGTTTATGAAGGAAAGGAAGCAATTTAGAGATATGGCACCTAATAGATAGAGGGAAAAGACAGAAAAGTAGTCTAACGTGAGTACAACATTTCAAATATGGGAAACTGAAGCGATATCATTAGTGTCATTAACAGAAAGAAAGAACTGAGAAAGAGTTGACTTGGAAGTGTTTGGTTTTAGACATGTTAATTTTCAAGATCCAATTATACTTATAGATAGTCCATTCTAAAGGTAAACGAAAATTCAGGACTCCCAAATAGGAAATAGGCTGGACTGGACAATGACAAATTTAAGAGTCAGCTAAGTGCAATCAATATTTAGCTTAAGGAAGAAGAGAAGATCCTACACCCTACCCACACAAGAAAATGGAAAAAGAAGGCTTAGACAAAGACGGGAGACCTGAGAGCAGACTCTTGGACTGTTTATGTTACAGGGCTAGAAGAAGAAAAGTTTTGGGGAGAAATATTGTCTTGGTTTCTCATATTCCTTGTGCCTCTGCTGTGATTTCTAGTCATCTGATGGTTTAAACAATTCGTCCTAATTTCTAGAGGTTCAATCTGAGTGTTCAGGGCAGTGCAGGAGGAGGTGATCTGCAATCTCTTTGCCAGTTTGTTTTTATCCCTTTGTACAGCAGATTCAGTTGATACTGAGGAATATGTTGACCCTAGTAGTATTTGGATGTTTGGCTATGGTTCCCTTAGATCTGTCTAGACACTCAGTGCATAGAAACTGAGCAGCAAAGTGATGAGGTGAAAGAAAAAGGATAAGAAAACTGAGAAAGAGGAAAAAAAGAGAGAGAGAAAGAGTGAAAAAGAACAGAAAAAAACAACCCCTAAAAATTTATTTGTTTATTTATTTTTAAAAGCAAAAAATGAAAACCCCCGGTGTACAAGTTCTCTGCTGTAATGAAGGAGTCTTCTTCTGAGGGACTGCCCCTTGCCTCTCCTAGATGGGAGGTGGAAAGGGGATTATTAACAAGATAAAGGAGGACCTGACAGCTACTTTACTTTTAAAAATTTTTATAAAGAAAAATTACCAGAAAGTGAGAACACAGAGAGGCAGAGAGAGACACAGAGAGGCAGAGAGCGACAGAGGATACAGGCAGCTAGCTCCCTACCACTTGAGACTGGGGACTGAAGGCTGAATTATTAGTAGACAATCTTCATTTCTCTTATTTCCTGAAATCACTAGTTCTCAGTTACAGTGTGTCATTTATAAAATCTTTAATTTACAGGCCAGATGGTGGAGTACCAGTAACACATAGTGCTCTTAGAAGCAATTCCCTATGGGAAGATTCAGTCATGTCTGGAGACTTCCCAGAATATGCTGGGCACACCTCTGCTCGTGATCTTGGGCTGTTTGAAGTCTACAGGTGGATTGAGGCATCAGGATCTATTAGAGATGCACATATACATGCTGCCTGTCTCTCTCATTTACAGAAGAAATGGCTAATTTTTTTTTAATGAAAAAATTATCACCAATTAATTTTATACTCTAAATTTTTCACTAACAATAAATGTATATCACACTTTCTAGTCAGAATAAGGATTGTTGGGATCTCTAAAGCATTATTTACTTTGCTATATGCCTATATGTTCCAATAAAGAATAAACTGCATTTTCTTTACTGGATGGTAAAAATTCAGAATTTTCTTAGAATTACATGTTCTGGTTAATTTAATGCATTTAAATAGACATGATAATAACTTAAGAAGATATTGTTATGTGGATGTATGAAGTATGCCAACGAAAGTATATGAATATAGCACGATGGTTTAAAAGTGGAAGGGATTATATTGATTTGAAATAATGGGATTAGAACATTGAATGTAGATCTTGAAGAATGAGCATGTAATATTTCAATTGAAAGAGTAGGAGGGTTTGTACAATTTATTGAAAGGGCGACAAGAGAAATATGTCAACAAGCAGGTATAATATGGAATATTTGGCAGGTAAAATATAGAGAGAGCATAGATATAAAGTAAAACAGGAAAAGCAAGTCAGACCATGTAAAGTCTTCGTTTCTAGATTAACACTTTTATAATTTTTTTGATAGGTAGTAAAGACATATAGATCATGTCTGAACAATGCTAAGAGAGAATTATTCTTCATAGAATTTTATTCTGGCAGTGTTGTACAAGTATATTTGAAGACAAGAGGCTGATTGACAAAAAAGCTTATTAGAAAGTAATTGATGTTTCCCACAATGACACCTACATGTCCAACAGTTGGCTTGGAGGTTAAGGCAGCTGAATCCTACACGGCCAGCTGCACATTTTGAGTCCCAGACCCAATGGCTTGAAAAACAAGCTAAGTGCTTGTGCATAGATGTCCAAAATCCTGAGAGGAGAATGGAGGAAAAGGGATTGTAGCGTGTCCACCACCCCCACCCTCAGAGGATGATTTCTTATTTTCTCTATCTCTCTCCTCCCCCTCGCCTCTGGTGAATGTATGTGCCCTACACCAAACTTTAAAAAAAAAAAAAATAGAAACTATGTAAGTGGCAGTGTGTTTATGAAGGAAAGGAAGCAATTTAGAGATATGGCACCTAATAGATAGAGGGAAAAGACAGAAAAGTAGTCTAACGTGAGTACAACATTTCAAATATGGGAAACTGAAGCGATATCATTAGTGTCATTAACAGAAAGAAAGAACTGAGAAAGAGTTGACTTGGAAGTGTTTGGTTTTAGACATGTTAATTTTCAAGATCCAATTATACTTATAGATAGTCCATTCTAAAGGTAAACGAAAATTCAGGACTCCCAAATAGGAAATAGGCTGGACTGGACAATGACAAATTTAAGAGTCAGCTAAGTGCAATCAATATTTAGCTTAAGGAAGAAGAGAAGATCCTACACCCTACCCACACAAGAAAATGGAAAAAGAAGGCTTAGACAAAGACGGGAGACCTGAGAGCAGACTCTTGGACTGTTTATGTTACAGGGCTAGAAGAAGAAAAGTTTTCAAAGTCGTCTCAATCTCCACCGCCCCCCAAAAAGGAAGTGGTCAGATGAGTAGGAAAATCAAGGTAGTATTCCTATTATAAAAGCAAAAGAAGAAAGTTTCAGAAGGAGTCTTAGTTTAAGTATTTTGGGAAGGTTGACTGATGGGCTAGATAAAATTGAAAGGTGCATTTAAACATACAAATTAGTACTTACATCCATATTCATGGCAGACAGAGTGAAGGTATAGCAGCCATTACAGTGTGACAAAGACCCTTTGAAAAAATGATATTACTGCCTCATTTTTTCCCAAATCTAAAATAAAATATATTTACCACTATATATTTAATTGTGATTGAATATTTAAATTCCATAAGTGAAGTTGATAAAGTTAACGCACTTAAGATAAACAGATGTTGTATTTTTAGGGCTGTCAGAATGCCCTGGAAATGGAATAAATATTTGTACATAAAAATAGATTTTGGTTGAGATGTTTAAATTAATGTTTGATGGGAAAATCAAACAGTGAATTTAAGACTGCGATTATTTAAAATATTGAATTAAATATCATGACTGGAAAATACCAGTTAGTTTTCTGTTGACTGTGTTGGATTTAAATTTTAACCAGCATATATAGTATAGTGTAATAGTATTTCATTGGTTGGTTGTAAGGTTTAAGTGAGGTAACCCATGTGCAGCTCTTAGCTTAGACACTAGTAAACATTTCTTAAGTCTTAGCTTACGGTCCAACATTAAATAAGCATTATCTGTTATTTGATTATTTTATTATAGAGGAAAAACATATGTTTGCAGTTTTATTGAGGGGCTAGAATATAGATAAGCTTGGTCAGCCAAACCTGGCTTACTCTCTGTTCTTACACAGCTCACAAACTATAAATCAAACACTTATAAATGACTGGAGGAAAAAAAATCAAAACATTTTGTGACACAAAATCAAATTTTATTGTCCCTAAATAAAGTTTTCTTGGAACACAGCCACACTCATTCATTACATTGGGTCATTAGAAATCATGGCACATTTTTACATAGAAAAACACATCATGGGACCAACAGTGTAATGGCTATGTCCCTGGACTCCCACGTAGTCGACCGCGGTTCGTGTCCCGGACCCGGTGGCTTAAAACTCACTCCGGGCGCGTGTGCGTGCATGCCCAAGATCCCGAGAGGAGAATGGAGGAGAAGGGATTGCGGCGTGACCATCCCCCCTGGGGGGTGATTTCTCGCTTTCTGTCTCTATGTCTCTCTCTGTCTGTCTGGCGAGCGCACGCGCCCTACAGTGAAAATCTCTCAAAAAAAAAAAAAAAAAGTTCGCATAATGGGGCAGGTAGCTAAAGGGAAAAGCAGAAACTAGTTGGAATTAATTAATTAATTAATTAATTAATTAATTAATTAATTAATTAATTAATTAATTAATTAATTAATTAATTAATTAATTAATTAATTAATTAATTAATTAATTAATTAATTAATTAATTAATTAATTAATTAATTAATTAATTAATTAATTAATTAATTAATTAATTAATGAAAACACATCATGACTTTTCCGATGATTCAATATCATCTACAATCTGTAGAGCATAAAATTTAGTCTGGTTTTTTAAACTCAGAAATCAGTAAATGATTGTCCCAGTACCTATTACATTGCATTGAATATTACAGAGATTCCAAACTTCTCTTTTCACTGGAGCCCCTAGCATTTTAGTAGTTGCTTATTTTTTTTATAGTGTCATTCGACCAAAAGAAATACCTGTTTGTTTAATTTATTAAATAGTTAGGTGCAAACAAGTTAATATTGGCAGTTTGTGTAGCGTACAGGAGATGTCACTGTGCTGCTTTCAAAAATGAAACAAGGCCCATCAGATGACATAGCAGTTACGTCGCTGAACCCCTACATGGCCGACCACGGTTTGGACCCCAAACCTGGTGCCTTCAAAATCACACCAGGTGCATGTACATGCATGCCCAAGATCCTAGGAGGAGAATGGAAGAGAAAGGATTGTGGTGCAGCCATCTCCACAGGAGTTGGTTTCTCACTTTCCCTCTCACTATCTCTGTCTCTCTCTCTCTGGTGAGCACGTGCCCTAAAGCGCAAAACCCTTTTTAATTAAAAAAAAAAAAAAAAAAAAAAAAAGCTTTGAAATAGCCCATAGAGCCCATGTAATTTTGTTGTGGTGAATTAGATTACGTAAGTGTACATTTGGGGACTTGATGCATGTGTGGGCTATTGATAGGAATTGATTACTGGAATTCCAGAGGTATCTTGTAACAGTTTTGTCTATGAAGTGGCCGCCTAGCATCATGGGAGCTTTAGTAAGCTCTGTTAACCAGCTAATTATAGCATACTTTGGCAATAAGTATGAAAGAAGGAAGTTTTGTAAAGTTAAAGGGCCAGCCTGTTCTGTGGGGTTAATGTGACAAGATCTCACATGGCTGACTGCACAGTTTGAGCCCTGGACCTGTGACTCGAAAAGCATGCTTGACATGCACGCACAGACCCCAAAGGAGAAATGGAGAAAGGACTGTGACGTGATCATCTACCATAGGGGTTGTTTTTTCTTTTTTCTCTCTTTTTCTCTCTCCAGTGAGTATAGGCCCCCTCTAGCAATATTTTTTTTATACTAATACCTAAGGCTTGTAGCAACTAGATATTTCTAGGTATATTTTAACTGTGATTGAATATTTAGCTTCTAGAAATGAAGTTGATGAAGTGGAAATCAGATGAATATGTACATAAAAATAGATTTTAGTTGAAATGTTTAAGTTAATGTTTGGCGAGAGAACAAATAATAGATTTAAAACTAATTTTTAAAATATTATTGAATTAAAATTAGAGAATACCAGTTGTTTGATTTCTGTTGACTATGTTGGATTTAAACTTTCAAAACCAGATTATGTATATATATATATATATATATATGGATAAAAACAAAATTTATGTAGAGAAGTTCATTCACTCACATGCTATATATTATCTACACTTTGTGCCTTTAGCTGCCACAAGTTTCTTTATTAGCATAAGATAATCTAAAAGAATCTAAAATTGGAATTGTTCCCTGTGACTTTTAAAGAGTAGGTCATTACATAATTATTGGGCTTTACATTATTAAAATCTTTTAAAAAGAGAAAAAGTGTTTTTTGCTCTTAACTTCCCTTTTCTGTTTTCATGCTTTCAATCTTTATCTCTTTACCTGTCTTATTTTAATTGGCTTTAGTATGATTTCATTGCTCCTATCATGCCTGTGGTGGAATCAGTAGATCCAGCATCATGGAGGCAGGGCTTGCGCAAAACTGGCATTGTTCTTGTGCCCAATAAAGGTGAAAAATCTATGGTGAGGCATTTCTATGTGCAAGAATTTATATTAGGTTACAACATAACAAGTTAATATAAATATTGGTTCCAAAGATGCATGATTTTAAGTCCTTATGGTGTGCTTATTTCTGTTTTATACATTTGCATCATAATTTTTCTGTGTGTTAAAAAGTGTGTAGTGTGTTTTCTTAAATCTAACCTCTGGAAAGGTAATCTCTTTCTTTTTCAGTTTTAGATCTTTACATTTTTGACTAAGACATTAACCTACTTAGTAAAAGTGTTTCTTCCTAAGAGCATTAACTATAATTTTAGACATATTATCTGTAAACATATTTTTAACTTAAGGACTGGTCCCTTCTAATAAATCTTGTTTTCTTTTCCTTGAAAAATAAAATTTTAACAGTTTCCAACCTCAGCTACAAAAATTTCTCCCAAAGAAGAAGAGAGAAAAGATGAATCTCCTGCATCTTGGAGGTCAGGACTTAGAAAGACTGGCAGTTATGGTGCACTTGCTGAAATCACAGCATCTAAAGAGGCTCAGAAAGAAAAAGACACTGCAGGTGTTATGCGTTCAGCCTCAAGTCCCAGACTTTCCTCCTCATTGGATAATAAAGAAAAGGTAATCTGTTTCATAGTCTGGTTTCTAGAAAAACTGGAACATTTCCAGAAACATCAAATCTGTTAGTTTTCTAATAGATGGAGTTATCAACTTAATTCAACTGACTTAGTGAATTATATCAGAATACAAATGTACCTACCATGGACAGATACCTATATGAAGTTATAAGTACTGAGAATATCATATGTATTTTTCCAAAACATAAATTGTGAAACTGTTGGGTTGTCAGGAAAGTCATGACACATTTTTGCGTAGAAAGATATGTCATGACTTTCCCAACAGCCTAATGTGCAGCTAAAGGAATCCTATCTTATTTGAAAATTTACAATAAAATATATTAAGGAGCGGGCTTATTTTATTTATTATGATTTAATGTTTTACAGAGTTTAGGGATACATTTTTTTCTAGAATGTTAGTTTACTCATAATTTACATTTATCCAGTAGCTATAATTTCTTTACCAGATTTTTCATCTGCTACATTGCAAGCAACTTTATCCTAATAAGTGGTTGTAATAATTATATATTGAGAGGCAGCATTAATATTGCATCAAATAGGATGTATTTGGATTCATTCAATACTACTTTATATAGATTATTTATTTTCTAGTGCATCTTCAGTGCTTAGATTATTTTTTTTATTTTCTTAGTAGTTTTCTTCTACTATTTAGAATTGTTCCCTTATATAAAAAAGTTTCTTGTGGGACCAGCAGTTAGCATAATGACTGTGTTGCTGGACTCCCGTGTAGCCAACTGCAGTTCGAGTCCTGGACCTGGTGGCTTAAACTCACACTAGGTGTGTGTATGCGTGCCCAAGATCCCTGGAGGAGAAGGGATTGCAGCATGGCCATCCCCCCGGGGGGGTGATTTCTCACTTTCTGTCTCTTTGTCTCTGTCTTTCTGGCGAGTGCACGTGCCCTATAGCAAAAACCTCTCAAAAAAAAAAGTTTCTTGCCAACTAATTTTAATATTTTTTCTTTTCCTTTTTTTAATAAATATATTGCCCATTATGTACATTCCATGTATTTTATGCCAATATACCAGGAATGCATCAGAATTCCACTACATACACTCATCCTTGTTTATATATAGTCGAATAATTTGTGTTTTGGATATTTTAATGTATTTTAAAGCACAGAGTACCAAATTTGTGGGTACCTCATATAGCATAAATAATTAGGACTTCTCAATGAACCATTTTTGACTCCTTATATCTCTAGAAGAAAGGATGTTTTAGCTTTCTACACATTATATTAATGTGTTGTAGAACTCTTAGAGAAAGTCATTAAAATGTAGAGGAATTTTTTCTTTCTTATGTTAAAATATGTAATTCTAGACTAAAGGAGAAAGAATGAAAAATTAGTTTGAACAGCTTTTATTATAGTATCCAATTACTGAGACATTGATTTCATAGTTTTAACTAGGAACTTTAAAGCATTGTAAACTGCAGTAGCTATGTAACTACATATTGTTGAATAACCCTTTCTTAATGCTTTTACCAGTGTCCATAATTAGCACACAAATTTGTTTTTACTCATGTTTTTTCCTATTGCTAGGAGAAAGATAGTAAAGGAACTAGGCTTGCATATGTTACACCCACAATACCAAGAAGACTAGCCAGTACATCTGACATCGAAGAGAAAGAAAACAGGTGAGTGATTTGCTTTGTATGTTTAGTATCTGGCATCAGAGTTAATACATGAGCATTGTTGTAATCATGTGGGATATGGTTGTGAGAAGAGCTGGAGAACACAAATACACAGTGATGAGGAGGTGCAGACTTGGTACATTTGCAAAATAGTGAAGGAAGGCATTTTGGCTACAACAGCACAAGGGGAAAATGAAAGGAAATGAGGCACCAAATTAGTTTTCTAAGTATTTTGAACATTTGGAAAAGGGAAGAGAAGAAAAAAAGAAAAGCCTCACTTAATGAGTATTGACATTTTAGTTTGTTTTCTCCTATTTTTCAGTATATAGAGTTTGAGAACTTGTTAATATCATAATCATGTTATCCAATTTTATGTCTTGATTGTTTTAACATCTCACAATCAGTATTTTATGTTAATATTTTCAATAACCTTTGGGGGTTTTTTTTAGTAATTATTTTATTGAACTTTTATTTATTTATTTTAATTTGACCAGAGAGAGAAAGTAAGAAAGCATGCCACCAGGTTCAGGACTCGAACTGCAGTCAGCCATGTGGGAGTCCAGCACCCTTAACCACCATGCCACCTGCCAGCCCCAGCATAGTTTTTTATTAGCATACAATATACCATAGAATATATCTGCTGAGCAGAGATAGGTGATAAGTTGCTCTTACTTATGCCTTATGCTGAGGTTAAGGTAACCATTTCTCCTCCCAATGCTATGGGCATTTAAATTGCCTAATGTTTTGTAATCATAAATAATCTTTCGATATCTCTCTTAATTTTCCCTTTATATTTAAGATTATTCTTTAGGGACAGGCACTTAGAACCGGAATAAACTTTCACTTCTTGATTAAATATTGCAAAGTATTTTCCCAAAGGATTTTACTATAGATTAAATGCCCCTTGTCCAAATTGCTTGGGGTGAGAAGTGTTTCAGATTTTTCTCTATTTTAGAATTAAAAGATGTCTTGGGGTTGGGATCCAATTCTAAATATCAACTTCATTTATACTTCCTATATATCTTACTGAACACAGCCGGAAGGTAATTTTATACGGTATTTTGGTATTGCGTCATTTTGGCTATAACCTGTCACTTGGGGTCAAGTGTGGAATTTTGCACATGTGGTTTCATGTCAATGCTCATAAGGTTTCATATATGGAACATTTCAGATTTCAGAATTTTGGTTAGAGTTGCTCAACCTATAGTTTCGACATCTATTACTTATTTTTTTCTCTGCACATTCACTGGAGACAGAGACAGATAAAGTGAGAAATCACCCCCTAGGGGGGATGGCCACACTACAGTCACTTCTCTGTTCTCCTCTTTAGATTTTGGGGACATACTTGGCATGCATTTCAAGAAACTGGCTCCAGGACTCAAACTGTGGTCAGCCATGTGGGAGTCCAGTGTCTTAACCACTATACCACCTGCTGACCTCTGTATACAGCTTTCTTAACCCAATTATTATCAACCACAATCTGAAAAATATTCTTTTCACAGAGATACTTCAAGTTTGCGAACAAGTAATTCTTACACTAGACGGAAATGGGAAGATGATCTTAAAAAAAATAGCTCAATTAATGAAGGATCAACTTATCATAAAAGGTAATAATGTAATTTTTAGATAGTTCTTATGTATGCTTTTATAAAAATATGAGGCAATTTGTTTTGAGCCCTCAATTTAACATTATTTAGGCAAGTATATGTTTTTATTAAGTATTATATCTTTTGCTATTTAAATAAAATTTGATTTAAAGACAATATATGTTTAGAGATGGGTGATAAGTTGCTCTTACTTATGCTTTTCTATTGTAATTTTAATTAAACTTGGTATGTTATGAAATAATCTTTCAGAGTTGTATTTAAAAGGAACTCCTTATATACTTGACTAGAGCAACTGAAATAGACCAGTGTCTTAATTGATCTGGTTGTATTTATGATCTGGAAAGTTTGGACTTGTCTTAGAACTCAAATCTATGGAAATACCTTCACTTGGAATGTTGGCAAAATATTAGAGAACAAAATAGCAATAAATTATATTTCTCTGCTAAAAGCAGCCATAAAGAAAAAAAAGCTGTGAACAGAAATAATGTATGTTCACTCCTAGAGATCTGACTCATTGCTAGAACAAGTTTTGTCAAAAAATGTCAACATCTTTTGTTCCCTAGATAAAAAGCACACCAGAATATTTTTCTTAGGCCCAGCCTAGCTTAATTGTATGGTCCAGAGTAGTCCCAGAAATGTGAATGTCAGTTCAGATCATCTCTTAGTCTTGCTAAGAGGGTTAGAAGGAGGCAATAAAATTATACACTACCGAATCAATGAGATTATTTAAACTCTAGCAAATTGTAGGTGCAACTCTTGGTGCTGGAGCTGGTGGTGTATTTAGGAACACGGTTTTTAGATTTTTTTTTCTAGCCTTGTGAATTTGAATAATATATAGACATTAACTATACGATACACATACAAACACATCCTATATAGATATGACTCTTTCCTTTAGTTGCTCCTTTGGTAGAAGACAAGATGATCTGATTAGTTCTAGTGTTCCAAGCACCACATCAACACCAACAGTTACCTCTGCAGCTGGGCTTCAGAAAAGCCTGCTTTCCAGCACAAGCACTACTACAAAGATTACAACGGGTTCTTCCTCAGCAGGCACACAAAGCAGGTAAGTCACAGACAACATTTTGTGTTCAGGTCCACTGTGTGCTTATGTATGTGCATGCATTTTTGTTTAGAAGATTGTGGGGCTCTGGATTTTTTTCGTTTACCTTGTAAAAATTATTTACAAGCCAAAATTGGTTTCTGAAAGAGGCAATTATGCATGTCTGGGGAAAAATTAAGTTCCTGAATTGTGGACTTTTCTTGAATTTGTCTGCTTAAAATGTAATTTTCTCTCCTAGACAGCTCTGGGTGAGCTTCTTGGTTCATAGTTGAAAGATGTCTTGCTTTGTGTTTTTAAAAAATCCATCCCTATAGTTGCGTTTTCAGCTGCTAGAAAGTGCTTTCATTGTTTAGCTGTTTTCCTTTTCTCTTTTTGTGTTGCTGCTTATGATGCTATAGTACCTCAAATCGTTTGTGGGCTGAGGATAGTACTGAAAAAGAAAAGGACAGTGTTCCTACGGCAGTGACCATTCCTGTTGCTCCAACTGTTGTAAATGCTGCAGCTTCTACCACAACCCTGACTACAACTACTGCTGGCACTGTCTCCTCTACATCAGAGGTCAGGGAGAGACGCAGGTGTGTAAAGGTCCTAACAGTACTACCGATATTTCTTGCCCAGTAATGAAAGTTGTTTCTATTTTGTTTCGTTTTGGTTTTAAAATCTTGCAAAGTTGATGACCATCTCTCCAGTAGGCTAATAAATGAAAAACTCCATGTCAGTTCAGCAATAAGTAGAATTGATATAACTATTTGTAAATTTAAGTCAGTTTTAGGTTTCTGTGGTGCTTTCAAAAAGACCATATAGCCAACAAAAACTAGAGGACCTTACATAACCATCATTTACTTAAAGTTATCAAAACAGTTTGCCATTTGACCAAATTTATCATAAGGTTGTGCACTGGTGGGAAGAGATTATTGAAAGGAAAAGAGAATCAGAGGTTGTTGGTCTTTTACTTCTTGCTTGGCCTTGGTCCTTAACAAGAATAGAGTTCTCTCAGGGTCAAAATTTATTTTTTTGTAAAATGAGATGTCGGAATTTCATAATTTTTAAATTATAGGATTATTTCTTATTTTTACCATCCCATACTTCTAAAAATTTCTCCAGTGACAGTTTCAGCCTTATGATTGAGACATCTCCCCAGAATCATCCATTGTTCCAGAACAAATTATGATTTTTAACCTCAAATTAATTTTTTAATCCTGTTGGAGAGACTGGAGTTTAATCTTTCAGAATTAGTCCCAATTAATTTTATTGGAAGACATTAAATATTGAAAATTAGACATCTGCATATATTATTAAGAAAGAGCAGATTTTAATAGCAAAAGAAACAAAACATGTCTGTTGACATTTTTTTCTGATCTATATTATAGAGATCTTGTTTGTCTTACCTTGTTTCTATGATGTTTGCAGTAGTATTAATGTTTGTGTTTTGTTCCACGTGAAATTATTGTTTGCAGTTTTGAGTACATTGTTGGCCTCTTCTGTTCATTTTTTAATTAAGTTTTATATGTACTTCTGAAATGTATGTGGTTAAAACTTTGCATAATAAATGTATAAATGATGATTTAATATATCCTGTGGGGTCTGACTTCATAGAACAGTGGTAATGAGAAGCTGGATCCCACTTGGGAAGGATGGTTTACTCCCAGGCCAGTTGGCCTAAAACACACTATGCACATGTGCAAGTGCCAAAGATCTGAGGGACCAAAAGAAGGGGATTGCAGTGTGAATAGACCCTTATAGAGGATGCTCCACTATCTTTTCCTTTCTGATTCTCTCATTGTGTACACATGTACTTTGTCATGAATAAAGGAAAAAAGAAAAAAGTATATTTTATAGCTAAAAAAGAAAAGTCAATACATTAATGCTACTAAGTACTCTGAAATACATACTTTTGGGTACTACATAAAGTTACCATGCACACTGTTAAATTCCACAGTTTTCTTTAATTTTTCTCTTTTTCTTAATCAGGATTATATTAGGGTTTCCTGTTTTGTTAAGATTTCCAACAGACAAATTTTTGTTTGGAAGTAGTGAGAATAAATAGGTAGGGCATGATAGTTTTTCTTTTACTGTTAAGTACTGATAATTCTCCATATTCTTTTTAAAATGCAGAATACTACTAATGACTTCATACTTAAATGGAGCTGTTGCTTTAGTCTAACTGCTATCTTCCACCATGTTTTTTTGTCTCAGCCAGCTCCCATGGGCCCATTTTCCCTCTGGAAAGAAAGTTGCTTGATAGTGAAATAACAAGTATTGGTTTTCTTAAAGTATAATTTGTTTATAGCCAAACAATATAACCATTACAAATAAACATAAATGTTTCAGCTAATAAATGTGAGTGAAACTTAAAAACTATAAAATAATTGCATCTCTTTTTTTTAAAGAGATATTTTCCTTAGGATGCATGTGTTCACCAGAGAGAAAGACACACACACAGTGAGACAGAAAGTTATAAATCACCCCAAGGGGGGTGACCATGTCACAGTCCCTTCTCCTGAGATCTCAGGCATGCACACACATACACCTGGTGTGATTTTGAAGCCACTAGGTCCAGGTCTTAGACTCAAACCACTGTTAGCTGTGTGAGAGTCCAGTGTCTTAACCACTATACCATCTGATGGTTCCTAATTGCATCTCTTTTCAAAAACTTTGAAATAAAAAAGTAAATTTTGGGGTTGCTCAGAAAATAGTAAACAGTCTAAGACTAGGGAATAAAATTTTATGTTCCATATATATAAGAAAGAAATGCTATATAGGACAGTGTAATATAATAATTATTAAGATAGCAGTGGGGTTTGACTGTCATATTGTACCATCTTTTTGATCATCAGCTCTTTGGAATTAAAAAAATACAAAATGTATAAATTTCTTTTCTATATCTTATTCATAAAGATATGCTAGTTTAACTAGGCACCCCATTAGAGAAGGAACTAAATATCAAATGGTGACTATCAAATATAAGAAATGTATTCTATATTACAAATTCGTAGGCTAGATTTTTATGGTATTTTGATCAAAAATTTTATGGGGAATTTAAATGAACAGTTTCTTAGTTTTTTGTTTTGTTTTGTTTTGTTTTTTAATTTACCATAGGATACATGAGCTTGTCAAGGGACAGGGAAAGATAGAAAGTGAGAAAGCACTGCCCAAGAGGAGATGGCCATGTAACAGTCCCTTCTCTATTGTCCTCTGGGATTTGGGGCACACACATACATGCACTCCTATTCTTCAAGCCACTGGGCCCAGGACTTGAACCATGCCAGCCATGTAGCATCTAGCTGCCTTAGCTAGCATACCACCAGCTAGTGCTTAGATGAACAAATTTTACAAGTCTTTTATCTGGTAACTATTATACCCCAACCTGTGTATGTTAAACTAGGTATGATAAATAGGCTTTTTAACTCTCATGGCAACTTGAAACTGTGTTGTAAAGGAATTGAAGCTGATTGGAAGAGAGCATAATGGTCGATTATTGCTGCTTACCACTGGAGTAGGAAGAGTGAAGTGACACTACAGGATTCTCAGTTCTAAAACTAAATTTGAAAAATATGACAATACGAAGAGGGGCCAGAATTCAGTAATCCATGTTCATAATTGCTTTTGAAACAGCTCGTGAAAGGCTTAAGTGATGCATGCACCCTTCTGGCCTCCTATAATTTTTTCTGTAAAACAGAATATATAGCTATCACATTTAGGTTTCATCTCCTTTTATGTTTTCTTCTCCTCATTTGATAGAAGTTCAAAAAGTAGTAAATTGCCTAGTTCCAGTAGGTATATGAATGAAGAGTTAAATGAATGAATGAAAACAATACCCCTTGGACCGCATAACCTAGGCTGATGTTTCTAGGGACCCTTTCTACGTTAAATAATGTATTTCTCAAAAAAAAAAATTATTTACTTAAATGAACTTGGAAAATACTGAGTTACAAAGAGTACTTCCCTCAGTATATCCCAACTTTAATATGTTATTGTAATTTTCCTAGAGAATGTTAAAATGTGCAGCATTTCCTAAAATATAATTTTCTATAATAAACAAGTCTCTCTTAGCATGTCCCAGAATTAATGTTTCTTAAATTTGTTACTCAAGTTTGTTTATATCAGCCATGGTAGAGCATGTACATACATGAGATAGAGAGTGAAGACTAGGTCTTACCGTGCCACCGTCCCCATTCCACAGCATACCAGCCCATTAGATGCTGAAGTACACATGCAAGTGCCCCATGTGTTTTCAAGCCAACCCAGGGGTCCAGATCCCCAGGAGGCCATGTGGTGCTCAGCACTGGAATTCATTTTGCTACCAACTCTACCACAAGGCTGGATCTTCTCAAACTTTAATAACAAGATAATTGATTATTCTCTTATTCCCTTTAGATTTCTTGTCCCAGAAAACTTACTACAATTGTTAAAAAAAAAAAAAGTATACTATGTCTAAATAAAATCCTTTAAAATAGAATGAGAATTATAAAACAAGGGGAAAAAGAGAAGTCAGATAAGTATATCATCATAGAAGGGAGGGCGGGCTGGTCGTACTCTTTGTACTTATTTGAATCTGTGCATTAGTACAGATGAAACCCTATGTAACAAAATTTTTTAGGAGAAACCATATTTGATGGAATAGAAATCTTCAATTAATGGCTCTTCTAGAACGGGGTGTGCCTTGTTGATGAGATAAACTAGTATTGCTATGATAGCAAGAAGACATCTTTGAACAGTCTAGCAACATCAAGGTGAAAACATGATAGCACATGGATAAAGATAATAAGTGCACAAAGTTATATCATTATGTGATAGTGCTTTAAGTTATTCAACCAAAGAAACAGGTGATATTTTCTCAAGCCAGGTTATAAAAACAACTTAAGTGAAGATATAATAGTGAAAGGGACTAGCAGGTGGCATGGTGGTTAAGGCACTAGACTCCCATGTGGCCAACCATGGTTCAAGTTCCAGACCTGGCATCTTGAAAATCACTCTGGGCGCATGTGCCCAAAATCCGGAGAGGAGAATGGAGGAGAAAGGATTGTAGCGTGGTCATTCTCCCTGGGAACGTGATTTCTCTCTCTCTTCAGAGAGTGTATGCACCCTATGATGAAAACTTAAAAAAAAAAAAAAAAAAAAGAGAGTAGTGATGAAATTTTCATTTTTTTGTAAGTTTACTAGCTAACTGACTTAAGTAAGAACACATTTTTTTTTAAATTTGCTATAAGGGTGTGTGCATCAGTGGAGAGAGAAAGTGAGAAAGCACCACACAGGGGAGATGGCCACATAGCAAATATTTCTCCTCAGCATTTTAGGCACACACACACAGTGTTTTTCAATCTGCCCAGGTCCAGGGCTCAAGCTACACAGGTGGAATCTAGCCACCTTAACCAGAAATACACTCACCCAGAAATACACTCTTGAGAATTTCTTGATTTACCTGTCCACAGTTCATCTGTAATTACAGGAGAAGCAACAAGGAGAATGAGGCCTCTAAAAGTAATGTTTAACCAATAAGTAAGAGCTGGTTGATGAAATTCAGACAACTAAGATCTTGGGTGAGAAATGACCTTGCCAGGTTATCTTAGGAAGTGAGTGTTAAGAATAATGAGTCATGTATTCTAAATAGTTTTAAAGAGACAGATTTCAAAAAATTCAAAGACAATTGGGAAAAGAAATGAATTCTAAGTATAGAAAAGGAATAGATACTCTAAAAAGAATTCCAAAGAAACTGTAAATTTCATTGTGCTATACTCTGAGCTGAGTACTTTAAAGGTCAATGTAGAAAAAAATAGGACAGAGACAGAAAACTCATAACAAATTAGTAAGTTTGTTAAGATCATAGTGTTAGATAAGGAACAGAGATGAATTACAAATTAAGAATACTAAAGCTAAAAAATGAGCCTGTTTTAAAAAGCAACATTTGAATAAAGAAAATTTACTAGATCATTGCTTGATCATATGACCTAGCTAGTAGAGATACTCCTGTAAGCATTTGCTAAGAAATGTGAGCTAAATGGTAATGTAATTAGATGAAGTATTAACAATTGAATTTCCTGAGTGGTATTATTAGAGGGAAGTCTTCATGTGTGTTTCAGGGCTCTGACTTATCTTTGCTTATTCAAACCTTTAATAAGTTATCTTTTGGCATAGATTGTGTACTTGTGAAATTGTGCATATTCCATGACAGGATAAAACATAGACTTAAAACCTACCAAAATCCTAAATTTATATATTTATATGATAAGTATTATATCTACAACTAACAATTTTTATTTGTCACTATAGATCATACCTCACTCCTGTTAGGGATGAAGAGTCTGAATCCCAAAGAAAAGCAAGATCTAGACAAGCAAGACAGTCTAGAAGATCCACACAGGTATAATTAATGTGTATCATATGTAAAACATGTATAAACGTATGTAAATATATAAAACATACATACTTGGAAAATAAGAATTTGCCTTTTTCTTTTTCACTTTGCTATGAAAATATTAATGTCTGTATATAGTGTGAGTAAATTTTGAAAAGATAAGGGTTATTCTAGTAATCCCTCCATTGTTTTTTGTATATTGTTCTATTTTTGATTTTATATCTCATTTATTAGGTCATCGAGAAGGTCGTAATGTATTTTTCTATGCAAAAAATGCAACATGACTTTTCCAACCTAATAATTGGCTATGTGAGCTGTCTGGCACACTTGTGTGTTTCTTTGACTGCTTATTTATTTATTAATTTTTAGAGTTTTTTGTATTTTTTGTTTGTTTGTTTAGTTTTTTGCTATAGGCCATGTGTACTCAACAGAGAGAGAAAAAAAGAGAGGGAAAATGAGAAACTACCCCCTGGGAGGTTGACCATACTACAGTTCTCGCCCCAGTTTCCTGTTGGGATTTTGGGCATACACACGCCCAGCCCATTGTGTTCCCAGTCGTGCTGGGTCCAGGACTCAAACCACATAGTCAGCCATGTAGAATTTAGTACCTTAACCTCCATACCACCTGCTGGCCCTATTTATTTATTTTTACCCCCCATTTCTAATGTGTCTGGCACAGAGTATTAGATAAGTATGAGTCAGTATGAATTAATCGTATAGGATATCTGGTAATTTTTAGAGTTGTATGAATATTTGGGGTAGGGGGCAAGTTGCCTCTTATATTAGGTGTATCAAACAGCCAGTGTGCAAGTATGAGAAGAATGCCACTCAAGCTAGTTATTATCTCCCTAGCTCCTCCTTGTTATTCTCATTTTGATGTATTCCTTTCTGTCTTATTTTCTTACTATTGAGTATCTCTGTAGTCCAGATTTAATTATTTGATCTTTACTATTACTTATCTTTGAAAGCTGTTTGTAGGGTCTTAAACATACATTTTCCATCTTTTTTTTGAAGAGGTTTTTGCTATAGGGCACGTGTGCTCTCCAGAAAGACAGAGAGAGAGAGAGAAAGAGAAAGAGAGACAGAAAGTGGGAAATCCCTCCCCGGAGGGATAGCCATGCCACAATCCCTTCTCCTCCATTCTCCTCTCAGGATCCTGGGTACGCACACACACGTGCCCGGTGTGAGTTAGAGCCACCAGGTTCAGGACTCGAACCACGGTCGACTACATGGGAGGTCAGCAACGTAACCATTATGCTAACTGCTGGTTCCCATTTTCCATCTTTATACCTTCTACTATTGAAATCTAACCTATTTTTTTAAGGTCTAACCTTGCATAATTATTTCTTTACTACAATCTCTGTTAAACTCGATTACTATGTAGGTACATACATATCTGTATCTATATATCTATAAAATGTAAATGCATATGGCATAACATAAACAGTGTATATATCAGCCCTTCATCCCTTCTCTGAATTTCTTGGGACTATTATATTTATATGGTATTCCTGTGTCTCCCTTTCTATTTTATTTTTGAATACAGGGATGATTTTTTTATGCCCATTTATGTCTTTCCCAGTACGTGTCCCTGTGCTTGCCCATTGTGATTCTTCATTGAGTGAATGTAACTGGCTGAGTAAAGATTCTGCTTGCAGACCAATTCAAAATATGCATATTGACTTGGGACCAGCAGTTAGTATAATGGCTATGTCACTGGACTCCCACGTAGTCGACCACGGTTCAAGTCCTGGACCCAGTGGCTTAAACTCACGCTGGGCGCGTGTGCGTGTGTGCCCAATATCCCGAGAGGAGAAGGGATTGTGGCGTGACCATCCCCCCTGGGGGGTGATTTCTCGCTTTCTGTCTCTCTCTGTCTGGCGAGCGCACACGCGCTATAGCAAAAACCTCTCAAAAAATAAATAAGAAAAAGTATGCATATTGACTTTTAATACATTCATGTTTAGTATATCTATTTGTAAAATATTGCTTTGAAACAAGGTTTAATATATCTCATAATTAAATGTATCTTTTTGTATGTGTACAGGGGGTGACATTAACTGATCTTCAGGAAGCCGAAAAAACAATAGGAAGAAGTCGTTCTACCCGAACTAGAGAACAAGAAAATGAAGAAAAAGAAAAGGAGGAAAAAGAAAAACAGGATAAAGAGAAACAAGAAGAAAAGAAGGAATCAGAAACATCTAAAGAGGATGAATATAAACAAAAGTATTCAAGAACATATGATGAGGTAATAATAGTACATCAATTAAACAGTTGAATCAAATGGTAGCAATATTTCTTAATGATTCTCAACATACAAGAAATTGATATACCAACCAACCATGCAAAATACTCAAACAGATTTTAACTGTAAATTTGAATTTACAGCTAATTTGATTTTAGTTGTAAATTTGGCATGAGCATTGTATTTTTACCTTGTTTTAGTGTTTTATGTTTTAAATTGTGTTGATATTTCAAATAGGGTTTAATTTTAATGTTTAACAGACTTACCAGCGTTACAGACCAGTATCAACTTCAAGTTCAACCACTCCATCTTCTTCCCTTTCTTCTATGAGCAGTTCACTCTATGCTTCAAGTCAACTAAACAGGCCAAATAGTCTTGTAGGTATAACTTCTGCTTACTCCAGGGGATTGACCAAAGAAAATGAAAGAGGTAAGAAGACCAACATTTTAAAACACTGTTTCTTTGCATAATTCTTTGAATTGGTTTTTTCTTAATTCAATGGAAAAGGAATGACATTCTAAACTGTTACTCGCTCAACCTAAACAGAAATAATTTGATGGTTAAGAATGAGAAAAGTAGGGAGCCAGCAGGTGGCATGGTAGTTAAGGGTGCTGGACTCCCACATGGCTGACTGTGGTTCATATCCTGGACCTGGCAGCTTGCTTTCTCACTTTCTCTTTCTCTCTTTCACTCTCACTCTGACCCTCTCTGGTCAAATTAAAAAGAGAGAGAGAGAAAGTTAAGTAAAACAATTCTTTTATAAAAAAGAATGAGAAAAGTAGAAAACAAAACTAGAAAAGGATACGGTCTAGGGTTGATACAGATATCTTTGTAACCTGATACTTCACAAAAACTTAATGTCCACTTACAAAGAAAAGTCAGTATAGAAGGTAGTAGTGACTATTTCTAGGAATATATCAGTGTAGTACTTTTTGGGTACATTAAGCTATTTCAAGTGAAATCACTTAACACCTGTGATATCATTGGAAAAAACAAAACTGTTATGCTTATTTCTTGAAAAATAGATCTTTTTTCTCAGCTATATATTGACCCATTAACGCTATTACAATTTCCCGTTATAGTAACTTTATATTGTAAAAGCGAAATCATGTACCAGAGTGATTTAATAGTTAATGCGGCTGGATCCCACATGACCAATTGCATGGTTCCAGTCCCAGACATGATGGCTTGAAAAATATGCTGGACATATGTGCATGCTTGCCCAAAATTCTGAATAGAGGAAGAAATGGAGGGGAAGGAATTGTGATGTAGCTATTCCTCATGAAAAGAGTTTTATTTCTCTCTCTTTCTCTGTCTCCGGCAAACACAGGCACCTTCTGGCAATTTTTCTTAAGTGAAATCACATGGTATTAGTCATGATATGATCAGTAATCATAAATAATAAACGTTAGAAAATTCAGTTTTTCACATTCTGCATTTTCCTTTTTTGGTCATTGAGGATGTGTCAGTTCTTTAAGCCACTTTGTGGACTCAGCCTTGTAGTGCAATAGCTAAGCACTGCACATGGGAACCCAGGTCCTATATGGTCAACCAAGGTTCAAGTCTTGGCCCTGGTGGCTTGAAAAACATACTGGGTGTACATACACACATGCCAAAAATCTTGACAGTAGAAAATTGAAGGACAGGGTCCAGCAGGTGTTATGGTGGTTAAGGGCACTGCCTCCCCCCAACACACACATGACTGACTATGGTTTGAGTCCCGGACCTGTCAGCTTGCTCTCTCTTGTCAAATTAAAAAGTAAAAATAAAAAATAAACTAATTCTTTTTTTAAAAAAAAAATGTTTAAAAAAAATAAAATTGAAGGAGAAAGGATCACAGCATGACCAGGCTCACTCCATAAGGGGAATTGCATGCATAAGTGCACATGTATGCTCTTTTCTCTTTCTCTCATATGCATGCACACACTCTCTAGCATTTAAAAAAAAAAAAAAAAACACTATGTATGATACCCACGTAAAAGTTTTTAAAATTTTTTAGTCAGCACCTAAAGTTAAGCACCAATGCTTAGTGGTTAAGGGAGCCAGATCCTACATAATTAACAGTGGTTTGAATCCAGGCCCTGGTGGTTTGAAAAACACACCAAGCATGTGTTCATGAATGGCAAAATCCCAACAGGATGGAGAAATGAAGGAGAAGAGATTGCAGCATGATTGTGGCCCATTGGCAGATGCTTACTCGCTCTCTTACTTTTTTACTTTCTCTCTGGCAAGCACACATGCCCTCTGACAATTAAAAATCATCTCTTAATACTGTAATTTTGGTGTGTCTTTTCTTATGACTCTGGTGATTACGTATAGTCTTTTTCAATTGATTGGTTTTTTTTGGGGTTTTGTTTTTAAGATTTTTGCTGTAGGATGTATTCTCTTGCCAGGGAGAGACAATGAGAGGGAAAGTAAGGAAATTACCCACCAGCGGGGATGGCCATGCCACAGTCCCTTCTTCTCCTTTATTCTCCTCTTGGGATTTCAGGCACACACATAGACTCCCCTAGCTTGATTTTTCAAACCGTTGGGTCCAGGACTCAAACCACAGTTGGCCATATGGGAGTTCAACACATAAGTACTGTGCCACCTGCTTGCCCCACATAATAGTCTTTTTAAAGTCAGTTTTGTTCTACATATGTGTAGTTTTTCCAGCATCTTCAAAAGCCTTAATATTGGTCTAGTATGCATAAACCTAAAGCCTTTTTAACTATTCCAAAAAGGAAATAAAAATCTTCCAACAAACTTTTTTTATTGACTTGAAAAACATTTATTCATTTCATTAGAGATGGAGACACACACAAAGGTAGGAACCCCCAACAGGGTCCTGCCATGCCATAATTCCCCCAGTCATGGGCACACTTAGTGTGTTTGGCATGTTTAGGTCAACCGGTGATCAGAACGCAAGTTCTTCCCTTATAGCTCTAGCATGGTGTAGGTGCCCCATCTGAGCCTGATTTTTTGGATGGTGGGGTATGGATTAAGATTAATTTATTTTCCAGAAGAAATTTGCTCTTACATACTATCCAATAATAATGAATACTGTATAACTGCTTAGTGAGAACTGGCAATAGTAGGAGGACAAACAGCAAATTTGTATCATTACAACTAGTTGTTTCATCATTAATAATTTTTTTTTTCTTAGCGCATTACCTTTGGCTATCTACCTATCAGACATTAATAACTGGAACCTATTCTTATAGGATTTCATTATTTTCAATTCAGCAAATGTTACTTAGTCTTTTGAGCAAAAATTTTATTTGGGGCACTAGGAAAATGATGATTAGTTATTGTCCTAATCCTTAAGAATGAATCTAATAGGAAATAGAGATACCTTTTAAGTGTGTAACAGCACTGATGGGGCAAGACTAATTCTGATTAGAGACATTCAGAAAGCTTCACAAAAGTAGATGACTTAGAATTGTTTTTACATTTATACTTTAAACATAACCCTACTGTTATGTGGTTTATTGTAATCATTATCAGAGGGAGAAAAAAGAGAAGAGGAAAAGGAAGGAGAAGATAAATCACATAAGTCAATCAGAGAACGACGGCGACCGAGAGAGAAAAGAAGATCGACAGGAGTATCATTTTGGACACAAGATGTGAGAACCTATTAAAATATGCCTACTTGATAGTATGTTTAATGTTTCCAAAAGTGCATACTAATCATTTCTTACATGCTTGTATAGGTTGCATATTCTTTAAATCATCACTATATTTTCTGAGTCAAGTTGTTAAATAAGAAATGTTCTTTGTAAGGATAATTAAATATTTAAGTTATTGATACTACTGAAAAAGCAGGAGTTCAGTTTCAATTTTGTAATAAAAATAATGACCACAGCCCATAGTACATATATTGACGATTTTGTAGTGAATACACTGCTCCCATATCTTAGAAATCTTGAAAGAAAGATACATGACATGACTTATTTTTCACAAATACATACATAAAGATCTACACAAAGATCTACATAATGTAATTACTTCCAGAGAAGCAATGATTTATTTATCAAACTAGGCCAATCCTATAAAAATTTGCTTTTTTCCTTATCCCTGATTATATGCCTACCATTTCTGTTGTATGCAAGATAAAGAACAAATGTGGAGTAACACTGTTAATGTGAAATTTATGCTGTTTTGATACAACATATACCTACAAAGAACAAATATAATTTGTTTCCTCTTAAGAGTCATTTTAATTGGGAGGAACCCTAAGGTTTTTAAATATCAACTGTTTGAAATTTATCTTTTATTTTCCTAAAATAAATTCATGATCTATTTTAGAGTGATGAAAATGAGCAAGAACAACAATCAGATACAGAAGAAGGATCCAATAAGAAAGAAACTCAGGTAAATAACTTTTTTTTTGTATTGAGAATGTATTTCTTAAGGCTTTTTGTGTTTAATTTTATTGCAAAACAGTTATTGTACACTGTACTCACATGCTGTGGACAATCAGGATAATAACAATATGCTGTGGTTGTTCCTACTCCTAGGATCAGGAGTACTGGTTATCAGAAAAGGCATGACACATTTTTGCATAGAAAAATATATCATGGCTTTTCTGACAGCCTGGTGAAAGGACTAGGAAGGAGCTCAGAGAATACTTTAGAGGTGATAGAAATGTAATTGTATACAGTTGTGCAGGTAAAAGTATACAGTGAGTCTGTTCTGTCAATAGAACCTCTTTCTAAAAAATTAAAACATAAAGGGCTGGCCCTGTAGCATAGCAGTGAAACCCTGTCCATAGGAAGCTGAATGTCACATGGCTTCTCATGGTTCAAATCCTGGCCCCAGTGGCTTAAAAAAACACCTGGGGCATGTGTGCACTTGCCCAAAATTGTGATGAGTTGGAGGAATGTCAAAAACAGGATTGTGGCATGACCTCAACCCTTTGAGGAGTGCTTTTGCTTTTTCTCTCTTGCGTAAGCACATGCATCCTCTGGCAAGAATAAAAAATTAAAGCACATAAAGTGAATAGATAAGTTAGTTTAATGATATGGAAACAATGTCAGTGTTATATGAAGTTTACTTGATCCATCATAAGTTAATAGTTTAATGACAGCATAAAAATTTAGTATACTGGGCTGGCAGGTGGCATGGTGGTTAGGCAGCTGGTCTCCCACACGGCTGACAGTGGTTTGAGTCTCAGACCTGGCAGCTTGCTTTTTCACTTTCTCCCTCTCTCTCTCTCTCTGTGTATGTGTGTGTGTGTGTGTCTGGTCAACTTAAAAAAATAAAATAAAATAATGACAATGAGTAAAATTAAATAAAGTAATTCTTAAAAAATTTTTTTTAGTATACCTATGTTTATTTTTTCTTCTTTGTAGACGGATTCCATTTCCAGGTATGTTTTACTTTTTCCTTTATCATCCTTTTGCTTATTTTCATCTTTACTAAAAATATATTGTTAGATACAGTGGGTTTTGTAAGCTTACAGAATTATTTTGGTAATAAGAATCTATAGACACTCAGATCACCTTATCACTGTTAGCAGCTTTCTTTGTTAAAGGCTTTGCTTCTAGTGCACTAGTCGTACTAAGTCACTAACAAAGATCCCCTATAACGGTGGTAACTTCTTAAATTTTCCAGAGTTTCCTAAGTTACTTCAGCATTGACTATCTCATGGTTAATATTAGGGACAAATGAAATGCACCCTTAACCAGAAGTCTATTTGATTAGGTATTTGGAATCTTCTCCCTTAGCCCTGCTTTAGACATAAGAAAAAAAGTATCACCTCGCTTGAAAATTGTTCATCTTTTCAGAGACCCTCCACTAGATCCTTGAATCTGATAGAATCTGATATCCATTCCATTGGTCATGTACCAAATTATTAAACAAAGCCCTATAAGACCAAAAATAAATTTTTGTGTGCTGGTGATTCTATTTCATTAGAATGTATTGAGGCAATGTAAGATAACTAGAGTTCAGAACCAGAAGAGAGGAGCATTCTCATTTGCAAATAATATCGTTCTTCCTGTTTATCATCTTTCACTGTAGATACATTATACAGCTGTTTCTGTTGTTAATGAAGTGCTAGTGTGGGGGTGCTTCAGAATTTATGGAAATGGAATTAAAGTGTGAATTTATTTTGTGACAAAAATAATTTTGAATCCACACATATGTTTTTCATAATACATGTTCTTATGAACTTTTTGAGAACTCGTATTTCATCAAATCTAAGATGTTCCTAATTTTAAGACATAACACTTAAAGGGAAGATGCTATATGATATACTGTCAGTTATAAGCCATGTTCTAATTTCAGAGATGTTAAAAATGTGGGGGGTGAAGTTGTAATTTTAAATTGTTGAAATAATTTATCATAATGTAAAACCAGTTTTGATTTCTAGAGATGGAAATTTTGAATCTTTTTCTCAAATATTAAAAGTCAGTTGTATAAACATAGTTCTCATTTATTATCTCTCTCTTGTACGTGCATACGAAATTCATTAGGTAATAGATGAAGGAGACTGTTACTTCCTGTTTTCATATATACTAGGATATATGCAATGTAAGTCATGTAAACCTATAATAAAGATTTTAATTTAAACTCATCTTTTGAAGGTATGAAACCAGTTCCACATCAGCTAGTGATCGGTATGATTCCTTGTTGGGTCGCTCTGGATCATACAGCTACTTAGAAGAAAGAAAACCTTACAGTAGCAGGCTAGAAAAGGATGACTCAACTGACTTTAAAAAGGTACTTGCACTTTTTAGTTAAATTTAAATAAAAATGAGTTATATTTTGTGTCGAGATATTTATAATCAAATATCCTGGAAAATACTCATAACAAAATCAGTATTTTGAAATAACTTAGCTTCATTTTCAACTTTTGTTAGTAGTGGAAAATAGCTGTTAGATTGATTTTATTTTTTTTTTAAGGAAAGAGAAAAGTATCCAAGACTTTATTTCGCTTTTGAGTGTCTCAGGCCATTAAGGATTAAGGATAGAGGTAATTAAGAAATAAATGTAAGAAACTCAACAATCTAGGATTCTGTCATGATTCTTCATTTCCTGAGCTTAGAATAAACCTGATGAAGTTTGTTAGAAAAAAAGAGAGCTTGTAGTATTTGCACATGTCCCCAGGTATCTGGCAGCTATTTGACTTACGTACCTTCTTATAAACCAAGAGAGCGAGAGAGTGGTGGGGAAAGCTGGGAGAGTTGTTTTACATTATGAGTAAGTAAAGAACTGAACATTAAACTGTGCTAAGTAGTGAGATTCTATTTCTGGGCATTTTCCCATGAGATGGAGATTAGATCTTGCTCTCATGGGCAGTTTTCATGTAGTAAGAGAGTGGCATTATCATACAATGAGTATATTTTTTAAAAGAGACATTGGGACCAGCCCGTGGCGTGGTGATTGGGGCGTTGGATTCGCACATAGCTGACCACAGTTCAAGTCCTGGACCAGACAGCTTGCTTTCCTCTCTTTCCTCTCTCCTCTCTCCTCTCTCCTCTCTCCTCTCTCCTTTCTCTTCTCTCCTCTCTCCTCTCTCTCTCTCTCTCTTTCTTTCTCCCTGGTGAGTGCATGTGCACTATAGAAAATTTTAAAATAATAATAATAATACTAAGTAATATTGAATAATAAAAAAAAGACATTTACCCTGAAGTAGAGAAATAATTTTTTAAGTATATAACAAAAGAAAGTGATGCACCTGTAGATAAGTTTCCTGTGGAAATGAGCTTTTAACCATGAACAGAAAGATGATTAACTGGCAAAAGGAAGAGAATAGAATTCCAGATGGCATGAACTGCAAGTACATAGACCTGGTGATGGGAGGGTTATGTGATGCATTGGAATAATCACATTTTTTTTTTTGAGAGGTTTTTGCTATAGGGCGTGTGCGCTCGCCAGACAGAGAGAGACAGAGAGACAGAAAGCAGGAAATCACCCCCCAGGGTGGGCGGCCACACCACAATCCCTTCTCCATTCTCCTCTCAGGATCTTGGGCACGCACGCACATGCACCCGGCGTGAGTTTAAGCCACCAGGTCCGGGACTCGAACCGTGGTCGACTACGTGGGAGTCCAGCGACACAGCCATTACGCTAACTGCTGGTCCCGGAATAATCACATTTTTAATAAAGCTAGTAGAGTGGAGGGAATAAGCTGTGTGAGGCTACAGCTAGAAGGTTGGGCTGGGACCAGATCATGAAGTTCCCTACAGACCATCTTAAAGTGTCTGTATTCAAAGAATATTGGGAAGCCATTTTAGCCAATTTAATTTGTGAGAGATTTTCATCTTGAAAAATTATCTATGTAACAGATTAGTGGGAAGTCAGGGAAAACAGTTCTGATATTAGAATAGTCTAGACAAGAGATTCTTATAGCCAGGATTATAGTGGAAGTAGCAGAGATGTGGAGGGAACAGTACATCCAAGTGTTGAGAAAGAAAAAAATGAGAAAAGGAAATGGTCTAAGATTTTCACTTGCCTTTTGACTCTAAGCAATAGAAGTATGATATTGTAACTGATATTCCACCTCATTTGGAGGAATTCAAGATCAAATAATAAGTAGAAAAACTCACAAATGCCGAAGGAAAAAAAATCACAGTGACTCTTTTGCTCCAGAAGAAGTTGCTCTGCTCTTGTAGGGATACCAGTCCCTTGGGGACCAGCAGTTAGCATAATGGCTTTGTCGCTGGACTCCCATGTAGTCAACCGTGGTTTGAGTCCTGGACCTGGTGGCTTAAACTCACGTGTGCGTGCGTGCCCAAGATCCTGAGAGGAAAATGGAAGAGAAGGGATTGCGGCGTGGCCATCCCCCCTGGGGGGTGATTTCTTGCTTTCTGTTTCTCTGTCTCTGTCTTTCTGGTGAGCACATGTGCCCTGTAGCAAAAACCTCTCAAAAAAAAAGAAGGTATACAGTCCCTTGTTACTAGATAATCTTTTTTGTAAGATAACCTAAAAGTCATATTTTTAAAAAATAAAGTCTTAAATTGAAAATATTAGAACTAATTTTTTTTTTTTTTTTTTAAGAGAGTGTGTGTGCTCATGGGAAAGACAGACAGCGAGAAATCACTCTGAGGGGGGGAGCATGGGTGATGGCCACACCACAATCCCATCTCCATTCTCCTCTTGGGATTTTGGGCACACATGCACACACACCCCATGTGAGGTTTAAGCCAATGCATCCGGAACTTGAATTGCAGTTGGCTATGTGGATCTAGCTATATAACCATTATTCCATCTGCTGGTTCCTGTGGAACTAATTTCTAAGAATTTGTGTAGGACCAAGCATACCCATGAAAACAACAGTCTCTGCACAACCAAAAACATTAAAATATTTTTGGGGGAGGAGGAGTTTTCTTTACTATAGCGCACGTGCACTCACCAGAAAGAGAGAGAGACAGAAAACGAGAAATCACCCCCCCGGGGGGGGTGGCCACGCCACAATCCCTTCTCCTCCATTCTCCTCTCAGGATCTTGGGCACACACACACACACATGCAGCCTGCTTGAGTTTAAGCCACCAGGTCTGGGACTTGAACCCTGATCGACTACATGGGAGTTCAGCGACATAGCCATTATGCTAACTGCAGGTCCCGCATTAAAATATATTTTAATGTAACTTTTATAGCTCATACACTACATTGATCTTTCTCTTTTAATAGTACAAGGTAATCAATAAGAAATCTTAAAATACTAGGAGAGCAGAAAAGTAATTTGTTCTTTTACTCTGATTTTTATAGCTTTATGAACAAATTCTAGCTGAAAATGAAAAACTGAAGGCACAGCTACATGATACAAATATGGAACTAACAGATCTTAAATTGCAGTTGGAAAAGGCCACCCAGGTTTGTACTCTTTGTTTCTTTTCCTAACTCGTAATGGTTGTGATTTATTCTGCCTAAAAAATTGCAATGAAATTTTCTCTAGTATTAGTTCTTTCTAAACAGAAGTTTGGTTATTGATAATAGCTTATCATAATAAAGGAATCAAGATAATGAAGCTTACCAATAATTTTATTTACTTTTTTCTGGAGTAAAATAAAGGTACAAAAATACAGCCTTATAATCAAAAGTTAAGGTATTATTAAACTCTTTAATACTACTGTTTTGGTACATGATAATTTAAGTCCTTATTTTGAGCATATCACAAATGTAGCCAAGTATTAAAAGCATCTATACAGAATCATCTTAGAGCCATAAAAATTTTCTTTATAATAATTTTTGTTTAGTATTAATATTTCTTGTTTATTCAAGTAAAAGTGATTTGGTATAGTAGTGCTAGAAGAAGTTAATTATAACTCTTTTTTCTGTTTTTTTTGTTTTTTGTTTTTTGTTTGTTTTTTTGTTTTTTTTTTTTTTTTTTAGTTTATTTTGTAGAAAAGGTACCTAACGGGTTCTCTTGACAGTCTATCCCTGGTCACAGCCAGCCTGGATCATCAGCTAACGCACATGTGCCCTGCCTGCTCCTAGGCTTTTTGATCAAAGAAACTTGGGAAATGCTACACATCGTATCTTGGAGATTTTATAGGATCTATTTATACATTATTGGTGCTGTGATTTTTAGGAAAGCAAACTTGTCTCTTTTACATGGGACTTTCTAAGATAAACTTATTTCTCCAGCATAACTCTCAGAATCCAACTTGAACAACAGCTCCAAGATGGCATATCCAAGACCAGGCAGCGGCACAGACCTACCCTGGGGAAGGTCCTGGGTTTATCTCCCAGAACCTCCCTAAGTCTGTGCCTATGATCAGGCTGGCTGAGTCCCAGGGTGGATCATGATATGGAGATCCTGTTAGGGGTGCCTGTCTCTTTGTCTCCCTCCCTACTCTTTCTCTCATGAAAGGAAGAAACTTTAAGAAATAATCAGATAAAATGGCATATCAGTTCTATGAATGAGACTGCATACTGCTCTTAGTCTTTATACTTTAAATTTTTTTTAAATTAATTTGCTATGCTGGACTTACACATATTATCAGATTGTTTTTTGTTTTGTTAACCACTTTTTGTTAACTGCTATTGTGTTGTCAAACAATTGTCTATGCATAGTGAGCAGCATGTTAAAATTCCAAACATCAGACAAACCTTATGAGGTTGTAAGATTCCTTCAGGTGATGGGATTTACTGTAACTTGCTTATGGGCCAGCCTTAGTGAATTAGCAGTAACTAGTAATTCAGTGCTCTATGATGTGAGGGAAGGGCCTAGGTTCATCTTCCAAGGTCTCCCTGTACACACCAGTGCACCGAGGCTAGGTTTATGGCATAAAGATCCTGTTGGGGGTATACTTGCCGCCCCCACCTCAAGAAATAAATACATGTGCTTAAGGAAAGGTAACTTGGTTACAAGTCCTAAAGATGCTAAATCACGAATGCTAAAAGTGTTGGAAAATGAGAACATGTTTCTAATTTATAATGAAATATTTTTTAAAGAATCAGTTATTTAATTTTATTTATTATTATTATTTTTTAGTTACAGTGCATGCACACCCACCAAAGAGAGACAGGGAGTGAGGGTAGAGAGAAAGCAAGCTACCAGGTCTAAGACTCCAATTGCAATCAGCCATGTGGGAGTTCAGCGCCTCAACCAACACACTACCTGCTGGACCTAGTAATGAAATATATTTTAAATTACCATGTCTAACAGTGAAATTGTGCTTTACCAATGATGTGGGTTTTGCATTTTGTTTTGTTTAGTTTTTAAGTACATTTTGTGGTTAGTAACCACAAAAGGCGTTCTTTTTTATGGCGTAATGGCTATGTCGCTGGACTCCCATGTAGTCCACCGCGGTTCGAGTCCCGGACCCTGTGGCTTAAACTCAGGCCAGGCGCGTGTGTGCCCAAGATCCGAGAGGAGAATGGTGGAGAAGGGATTGCGGTGTGGCCATTCCCCCTGGGGGGTGATTTCTCGGTTTTTGTCTCTCTCTCTCTGTCTGTCTGGTGAACACACCCTATAGCAAAAACCTCTCAAAAAAAGAAAAAGATTTATTTGTTTATTTAATTCCATTTGTTATTACCATTTTTTAAAATTTGACCAGAGAGAAAGGGAAAATGAGAAAGCAAGCCAGCAGGTGACTTGAACTGTGGTCGGGCACGTGGGAATCCAATGCCCTTAACCACCAGCCACCTGCTGCCCCCCCACTTGTTTTTAATTGTTCTTGAGCTCAATATTTAGCTATAGGACTCTGTAGTGTAAGGTGTAACTTATAGGTTACAGCCCAAGGTCCTTTCCATCCACCCAAAGCCAAGCTCACACCTGAGGATTTTATCAGTTTTGAGCTGGTCACATAGTACAGGAAGAAGAATAAATGAGAGGCTTGAGCTCACCAAGAAAGATATACAGCTAGTACTGTTTACAAGTGAAAGTGGGTATGAACCAATTTTGGAGCATTGTGAAAGAATGGATAATTGGAAAAAGAAAATTCTAGAGAAGTGAGGACCAACATAGCTGTGGCCAATTTTCTAATCTGCCTCTATGGTGCCAAGTCACTCAACCTAGTAATAAACACATTTCAATTAATATCCTAGAGTCTGACCATTCAGAATACCCACTTTTATTGGTACAGGAGAGGAGGAGAGAACTTAGGCATCTGAGGAAATATTAGGGTGCCTTCGTTATTGTTTAATAGTACTTACTACATCACACTCACTCTCAACTAAGCTATGAAAATTCCTGGGGAAAATCATATGGACCATAAGATGAGAGCTGTGGATACCTTTCTATTTCTAAAGATTCCTTTTGCCTTCATTATTTCAATACAAATCTTGTTTTTTCTTTCTTTTTCTCACACTTGTGTATTTCTCCCCCAGAATATTGTGCCTTCTTTTGACACACAGTAGCATGGCTAAGGTTCTGCTCTCCCACCCCAATTGTTATTGCATCTACTTCCCTTTTATAATTTCTTTGTTACAGAGACAAGAAAGATTTGCAGATAGGTCACTGTTGGAAATGGAAAAAAGGGTAAGTGTGAATATTTTTCAATAAGTAATCAATTTTTTTCCTTTATTTTGTGTAAGCAATGGTAGGTTTTTGTTTTGTTTTCTTATAATGATACATGTAATGATAGTATAATATTCATTTAATTAATAAGTACATATCGTAGATTAGCTTCCTTATAAAGTTCCATGAGTCTGCAGGTATGAAGCAACCTTATTAAGATTTAATTCACCAGATTATTGTTTTAATGAATTTTTAAAAAATTATCTTGCCATTATTCTGAAATGTACAGAAAGCAATAGTGAATTTAGTATTTTTAGTTACATATGCATTTAATTCTTTCCAAAATTAAAATACTGTCTTTTTTTTTTAAAGATTTATTCTATTTCTTTTTAATTTGACCAGAGAGAGACAACGAGAGAGAAAGGGAAAGTAAAAGCAAGCCACCAGGTCTGGGATCCAAACCACATTCGGCCATGTGGGAGTCCATTACCTAACTATATTTTTTCTGCTGACCGCCCCCTCCCCATTTTTTTTTTTTAAAGAGTTTTTTGGTTTTGTTTTGATTTGTTTTTTTAATAGAGCATCTGTGCTCACCAGTGGGACAGACAGAAAATGAGAAATTACACCCGAGGGGGGATGGCTGCTCCTGCATTCTCCCCTCAGGATTTTGGGCATGCCTGCACGTACATCTGGCATGAGTTTTAAGCCACCTGCTCCGGGACTCAAACCGCAGTCCATGTGGGGGGGAGTATAGCGACATAAACATTTACGCCATTTGCTGATCCCTGTGCTTTTATTCTTAAAGTTCTTAAATAAGGGAGTATCAAATTTTCAAATTCTTCTTAATTTAGTAATATTTTAATTTTCAGTTTAAATATTTAACTTAAGTAAGGTATTTTAAACAAAAAAATTATTATTAGAAAATCTTATGGCCTTTTATGTCTTCCTACAATTTTTTTTTATTAGCTATAATATATTTACTTATATTTCTCTCCACTTACTATTGGTCGGGGTCTAGAAGTGGCCTTGGAATTTTCCACAAGTTTAATCTGAACAGTTGATATTGTATACACCATCCCAAAGTTAATGAAGAAATACTCCAAAGGTGTCTGTAGGTGTCAACAGCTGAGTAGTAGCTAGACACAAGTTCCAGAGAAGAAGTCCCATCGCAGTAGCTATGATCTGTAGAACAAAGAATAAATAATCAGGAGCAGTTGATATAAACACATTTTTCATTCATCTCATTTTTTAAATAAACTGCCTTTTTCATCTGGAAAAAAAAAATGGTAAAGCATACAGAATTAAAAAAAAAAAGTAAATATAATCTGTTGCTATTTATACCATTTACTAAATTGCACCTTGCAATAGTTACCGTTTTATTTCAGCAACTTGCAAACATTAGTATTTTAAGTAATTTTGTAAGTGGTATAACTATTGCTAAAAATAGAATCATTTATTTGATTAAATTTAATGTTCATTGTTATATCCTGTTACAACATTTAACTTACAGGATTTTATCTCCAAGGTATGCAAAAATCAATTCATTATTATCCATACTCATGGTGCAGATGAAAGATAGAGATAACAAAGCATAGGACATGTGTGCTCACCAGAGAGAGACAGAGAGAGTGAGAAGGAAAGTGAGATACCAAGATGCCAGACACAGTTCTCAAACCACAGTTGACCATGTGGGAGTCCAGGGCCTTAACCACCAGGCCACCTGCTGGCCCCAAAATACTTATTTTTGAAACAGTACCACATTTTTGAAGAACACTTATCTTACAAATGTAGTACATGTTGGGCCAGCAGATGGCATAGTGATTAAGTCACTGGACTCCCACATGGCCAAGTGTGATTTGAGTCCTGAATCTGGCAGCTTGACAGTCACACCAGGCACATATGTATGTATGTCCAAAATCTGTAGAGGAGAATGGAGGAGACAGGACTGCAATATGGCCATCCACTCTGGGGGGAGTTGATTTCTCACTCTCTTTCTCTCTGTCTCTCTGGCGAGTATATACACCCTCTAACAATCTCTCAAAAAAAGTAATGTATGTTCATTACAAAAATTATCACAAAAAGAAAATATAAAATTGTCCTTATGTGTCATACAGAGATGCCTGATATTTTGGTACCTGCCCTCTTTTTCTGTGTTTATACTCACACATGATGGACACGTGTTCATATTCTGACAATTTCACCTCACTTCCTTTTCATACTTGTTAAATGCAGATAAATAACAAAGTGGCTAATTCACTCCCAATAAACACCATTACAGTTAGTATTAACTACTAGCATTTATTCAGCATTCTCTATATATCAAGCAAGCACCGAGCTAAGTACTTTATGTGCATTTTCTCTTAACCATAAGCACTGAGCTAAGTACTTTATGTGCATTTTCTCTTAACCATATTTTTTTAATGTTTAATAAGCTTTTTTATATATTTCACAATGGCGTAAGTATCAGATACGACACTGTGTGCTAGTCTTAATAAATACAGTGGTTTATATGAATTATAATTTAGATGAAATTAACATTAGTGTAATGAATGAATATATTTTATAGCTTAACTTCTTTATAATGTTCTGTGGGCTCTAAGTATGAAATAGCCTTGTTAAAATTCATATTAAATGGTTCATATGAATTTGTTATGGCTGTATTATTAACTAGTCTATATATAGAAAATAACATCTTTGTCTATGTAACAATGCTTAAGCATGCCAATATTAGAATAACATCATACTTATAAGACTATGAAGGATTTCAGCTATTTTTTAAGTCATGTTCCTTACAAACATTAACATTTACAGTAAATGTACTGCTTTACTAAATATCAACATTTAATTAGTAATCTGGGGGAAAATGTCTTGGAAATAGCATCAGTGTGATTAAACTAAATTTAAATGGTTTGTATCTGAAAGGTGACCGGCAAGAGTCAGTATCTCCTGGGCGGTATGACCTAACCAGTTTTACAGCTCATCAATTACTGCTGCTTGCTTTTTGCATAACACCCTAGAACGCTTATCATTTAAGGGAGTATAGAACAGTACACTGCAATAATGTATTGTGTGTTGTCTTTGCCTGTCACTCTGAAACAAGATTAAAGTAAATGCTGCAGTTGCTTCTCCATCAGATTCACTGCATTAATGCTCCACACAGTAGCAACCTAAATACAAAGCTCTAAAGTCAATTGGATAAATAATGGCTGGTAAACATTGTGGGTGGACGAAATGAGCTTCTCATAGATCCTTTTGGAAATTGTAAAGTACACACAGTTTAGGCATGTTTGCTTCTTGCTTTCCTGCTTCTGTCACTATATTACATTTGCATTGTGTGAGTTTTTTTTCCCCTTTTCTATATAATCCTTGCATATTGGTTTACTCTCGCCCTATGTGTTATGTGAACTAGAAAAATAGTTTGAACATATTATGTTGCATCTTACCAGAAAGTCAAAGCTTTAAAGAAAGAGCTTATTATCAAATTAAAAAAAAAATAAAAAAATTTAAAAAAAAGGAAAACCATCTTGATTTCTCTCAAATTTTGGAAAGCTTTTTACACATCACTGGCATCACATCTTTTTCTACACTGCTCCTGATTTGATCTTTGATTCTAAAGTATCACTATTTCACATATAGAAGAAAAGTTAAGATTATAATAATACATAATTAATATTAATACTTTGACTTGATCTAGGAACGAAGAGCTCTAGAAAGAAGAATATCTGAAATGGAAGAAGAGCTCAAAGTAAGTACAATATGCTCTTTATAAGAGATGTGCTGTTTTTTAATTTAAACTTTATAATACTGTTATAGATACTATCTACATTAAGCTGATGACCCAGTTTGTGAGCTGTCTGTATCTTACATTTCCTTTTCTTCCTAGATCTAGGCTTCTGTGAGCTTGAAGAGGATTTAAAACCCAAATCATCATAATAATCAATTCGTGTAACACTTACAGTTCAGCTGTAGAAAAAAATTACACAGTTTACACTGTAATAAGTATAAAATGCAGGACTTATTATTTAGTCATATATAATTCTACATATTTCTATGTTGTTTAAAAATAAAGGACATTAGAGGAGTGGATAGGCAGAGTTGTAGTTTGTCAAACTATGTTACCTGTAGAAATAGTTATTTGTTTTGAATATTGAGCAGTCTTTGTAAGACTTTCAAAATGTAGTATAAGTAATTGGTTACCTCTTAACACATTGTCTTTCACAGAATATCACATTATAAATTAATGGACTAGTGCATATAAAATTATGCCCATAGGATTAAAGTTTAATGGTAGTATGTTTTACCGCTGAATTATTTGGTTTATTCTTAGTCCATTGTTAGTGAATGACTTTGAAGATTGTAGATAAATCTTTTGCATTATTTGTTTATTGTTTATTTGAAATAGAATTTTAGGCATAAACCATTTACCTTTCTAAAGCTTTTGTAATATACTTTTAAGACTTAAAGGGTTTTTTTGTTTTCATATTTATTACCTGTGATTCTTTATATTCTTATTGTACTCTTTTCTATTTCTATTTCTTTATGTTCTGATTCCTGCAGAACCTGCACCAAATAAAGCAAATTCAAACTCTGAGAGAGTTAAATGAGCGACTGCTGACTGAGAATAGGGCCTTGACAAGAGTGGTAGCCAAGCGCTCAGGGTTCTGTAGGCAACTGCAGTCTGTGAACCTATAATTTATAGTTTCATCATTTCTTCTTGTTAGAGCCAGGCAGGTGTTTTTGTATTAGTTAATTAAGTGTGTTTTGTTTTTGTATCAGTAAGTACTCACTCTTAGAAATTAATGTCATTGTGTCTGGAGCTTCTCATAATAACTTTAATTTTGCATGGCTTTTCAGAATGTTAGAAACTGCTACTAATTATAAATTGCAACTGATAAACTACAATAAAATTAGGGAATGACATGGGAATTTAACTTAAAGGCTTGTCTGCACTTTTGTAAAGCTTGGGTACATTTTTGGCTTTACAAATATTTTAGGTCTTAAAACACGGCTATTATTTACAGTTTTTTTTTTAATAATAGCATGTGCATGAGAGAAAGAAATAGACAGAGAAAAGATACCTCAACAGGATTTTGTCATGCCACGATCCTCCTTCCCCAGCCTTCCAGCTCCTCTGGATCCTGGGTGCCTGCTCGTGCACCTGGCATGTTTGCAGGTGGGACCCAGGTATCTGCGTGCATGGTCGGCTCTGTGACTTCCAGCCTTGCCAGGCACTGGATTCCTTCTGCACCACACTAACTGTGCCTATTTATTTATTTATTTATTTATAATTCTTTACTAGAAAGAAAAGAGAACAATAACCAGTATAACATATATTTTAGATATAATTAGTACATTTTGAAGCTCAAGTATGTATTATCTGTTTTTCAAAGTAATATAATTTTTCCAGTCAGAGCCACCTTAATTTATGTTCTCTTGTACTCTATTACAGTTACCCTAATACATAAAGTGCAGATTACTATATTTTATATCTAATTGTTCTGAACACAGATAAGAATTTATTGGTTCCACATAAAATTAAAGTTCCTAAAAATTTTTGATTGAGGTAGTTTTACAAATAGAAGTTTGTTTTATTTTGTTTAAATTATTTTATTTTAACTTTATTTATTTATTTTAATTTGAGCAGAGAGGGACCGAATGAGAGACAGACAGACAGAAAATGAGAAAGCAAGCTGCCAAGTCCAGGACTCAAACCATGGTCGGCCATGTGGTAGTCCATCACCCTTAACCACCACGTCACCTGCCAGCCCTTGCGAGTAGAAGTTTTTACATTTATGTAATTAAATAATCTAGTACATTTTGAAAGCTGAAGAAAGAGGAGTGAAAAAAAAAAAAAAGAAAAGAAAGAGGAGTGATTATTTTGGAAAGTATGGTTTAATATATCCAAAATATAAGACATTCTATGTCCTAGTGAACCTGAAAAAGCTTATGTAATTTTAATTATTCTGAGAAAATTCAGTTAACTTGTAACACTGTTACCCTCTTCTTCAATTTGTCTTGTAAAGCAACAAAAAATTGAGTCGTTTTAAGGAGATAGAGATGTGTTTTTCTATTTGCTTCAATCAAATACTGGTTAATTTTTTATACTGGAATGTTTATATAGATACAGATTTACTACATTAGCTTGAAAATTAATTTATACTATTCTAATAATGATGCTAATTGCTTTGTTACCAGTTAATGAGCACCTAATAGATCAGACATGGTAGTAGACATCTAAACTTAGGTATGTACATGACTCCTTTAAAGGATTTTCATAATTTAGAACAAGTTTAACTCCAAACTTCCCAAAATAGGCTGATTTTCTCATAGAACAGTATTAACTATTATGGTTTTAGACCTGAATGAACCCCAAAATACTTTGGTTTGGATCTGATAAGATCTATTAAAGGAACTCCCTTTAAGTACCTATTCTCAGGGCTGACAGGTGGCGTGGTGGTTGAGGACACTGGGTTGCCACGTGGCTGACCACAGTTAAGGGCATGGACCTGGTGGCTTGTTTTCTCACTTTTCCTATCTCTGTCTCTCTCTCCCTGTCCAGTCAAAATTTAAAAAATAAAAATAAATGGAATTTAATTAATTAATTAAATAGTTGTGTTGGCTTTTTTAAAAATCCTATTCTAGGAACCAGCAGTTAGAGTAATGGCTATGTCACTGAACTCCCATGTAGTTGACTGTGGTTTGAGTCCCGGACCCGGTGGCTTAAACTCAACGCCAGGCGCATGTGCATGCATGCCCAAGATCCTGAGAGGAGAATGGAGGAGAAGGGATTGTGGTGTGACCATCCCCTCTGGGGGATGATTTCTCACTTTCTATCTCTCTGTCTCTGTCTTTCTGGCAAGCGCATATGCCCTATAGCAAAAACCTCTCCAAAGGAAAAAAAGAAAAGATCCTATTCTAACAGAAACAGGCTTTATATTCTTGGCTGCTCTAATATGGTATGCTAGTGAGTCCTAAAATAAAGTTATTTAGTAAATTTCAATGGATAATTTTGAGAGCATATACCTTTATTTCATCATTTATTAAAATAATTAGCTTCACAAATCAGGGTGAGTTTTTAGACACTAGCAATGTATGTAACTGACAAAAGTTTGATCATGTGTTTTGTGGTGAAAATGATAACATTTATTACAAATAATGTTTTGTCTTTTTTTAAAGCGAATTTTTTCTTTTATTTTTCCCTCATAGATGTTACCAGACCTAAAAGCAGACAACCAGAGGCTAAAGGATGAAAATGGGGCTTTGATCCGAGTTATAAGCAAACTTTCCAAATAATAATTAAAAAAAAAAACAAGGCAGCAAGTAATGGAATTGCACATGTTAGTAACCCAGTGGACCATAATTGGCAGTCACTGGAAGCCAGAGAAGACTCCTTGGAGACTGTCATATTCAGATATCCTGCCAAATGCCCTCTTATCTAGGATTTTTGTTTCGTTCAGTTTTCTGGGTTGGTTTTTTTGTTTGTTTTATTTTTAAATCAAGACCATTGTTTCATGTTAATGCAGCTGCTGAGAAGATGTGGGGTTTTTTTGTTTTTGTTTTTCTTTTTTTTTTTTTTTTTTGTTTAAATGACTGCGAAAACTTGTTTACAGCTCCAGCATATAAGGAAAGTGTTCAAGGCCAGATATGCCTCAGATATTTAACCAGTAAGCCTTAGTTGTACATAAATACTTTGTGTCAACAAAAACTTTCAGCTCTCACAGAAGACAGTTATTCAACATTTTTTGATGTGCCACAGTTTCCAGTTTTTCAATATTTAATTTTTTTTTTTTTTTTTTGCTTTACATCTAAGTTTGGGTTTGTATTTTTTTCTTCTCTCTCTTCATGTGGCAGAGTCTTCTATGTTTTCACAGCTATTTCATTTACAGAAAAAAACACTTGCTCTTCTGAAACTTTTGTCATGTATTAGACTAATAATGTATTGTCTCCCACCTGGAACTGAATTGCTTGGTGGAACATTTGCTTTCACTGTTTGTGCAATACGCATTTGTTTCTTATATGAATGCTTTAAAGTCCATTGAGATTAGATCCTTTAAGTCCTATTTTCTGCCTTCATTGGTCACTTTTTCGTTGTTTTTGTTTTTTATTGTTGTAGTGTAAGATGTTAGGTTCTGTATCTTCACATTCATTTTAGCAGGTACTGAGTGATGCTGTATATATAAATAAGTGTATTGTTTTGATTTTTAGAACACCACATGGCATGCTTGACTATTTTCTTATTTCAAATGTCTGTTAATGCAAAGTAGGCTACTCCACGATAGTGTTAAAAACAAACTTTGCTAACAATGTGATGTAAAGACTTTAAAAGTTACACATTCTGTGGAGCCCTATCTTTACAAAAGTTTTCTACTGTAAAGTGCTTTTACTTTTATTTTGTTTTCATTTGATAGTGTTCAACCATAATTAAAGTTGCATAAGATAATTGCTTCACATTTCACATACCTATATTTATCTGAGTGCTGTCTAAAACTGTTGTGCTAGCCAAAGTAATGCTATGAAATCATTTGCAGACTTAACCCGTGAGTTAATGTTAAATGCACTGTTATTGCCATGTGAAGAGGCACCGACTTTGATACCACCATCATGTTCAGACCATTTTATACATTTCAGTGGCCTTTTTTTACAAAAAAAAAAAAAAAGAGAAAAAAAGCAAAACCAAGTACATAGTGAAAATGGCTTTTATTTGGACAAATAGCTTTTATATTTTCATTAAACCATGCAAAAAATATTACATCATTCTGGCACATAACTGTCTCCTTAACCACTGAACAGTTCAGCCATTTGAATAAATTGTAAAGCTTATAGTAGCTGATTGTATTATTGATTGTATTGTATACTATATTAAATGTGAATTTGTACCCCTTCATTTTAAAAGGTCATTGTGTTCTACTGCCTATTTTAGATTACTTTGGGGTTGGGGAATGGTGTTTTGGTAAGCAGGATTTTAAGTCCTCTCTTGATTGGTTTTATGAAGATATAAGGTTATGCTCTTACTACCAAGCTCAGGATTCTTGATTTAAAGGTACAAGGATAGATGTGGGAATTATATTTTTGGTTATATTTGAGCTGTATGAATGGTGGGTCTGAATATAGAGAATTTCCATGGTCTTATGTGGAGGTAAAATATGCAGATAGTTGGACAGTTTGAGGGACTGCAACGTGTCCTGGTTGCGCAACAGTTAGGCATGCTATGGTTTCTATTTGTGATGTTTGGATGCCTGTGAAGGATGATTAAATACATGTTTCTAATATTTTAGTGTTTTGTATTTAGGTTATTTATTCTTTGTATCTAAAACTGAACAGCTACTGTGCTATATTGATTTTATTGGTAGTATTGAGCAGACCTTGTTTCTGCATGAAACTAGTTGCAAAACCCACTATTTTGGAAATAAAAATGTATTTTGACATATACAAATAAAATGAATAAAACTATTTTAAATGTGTGAACTTTTAATGAAGACATTTTAAATTTTGTTCTGAGATATTTAAATTCTGCATGGGTATTTTTTCACTAATTGCTTTACTTGGATATCAATTTGAATAATTTTTGAAATTGTAATATTGTGATACTTTGCACAGCATTGTACATGCACATCTGTAAATGCGATCTTAATTGCCATATTTATGCAATCTGTGTACCAATTTGGACAAATGTTTATATATTTTACATAAAGCTGTCTGTATGCAGAATCTGAGAACTAGTTTCTTTATGATAATTGGGTAAAAAATGGTAACAGTGAGTTTCGAGATAGTTACTTTGTAGCACAAGATTTCCTTTCCATAAGCTGTGTGTGTGTGTGTGTGTGTGTGTGTGTGTGTGTGTGTGTGTTAAGTCTGTGCTTTTTCTTAGCTACATCAGTTTAGGAATTCATAAGAAGATAACATCTCCTTAAAATGTAAAGTTTACTTTAATATTAGATTGTTCTATAACTTAGATACACCCAAGGCTCAATCTGCTAACATATCTGTAGCTATTAAAAGTTAAGAGGCATCTTTGATTTTGGAAATTTAGTAGATTTGTAACTTTGTATTTACTACAACAAGGATTGACTTCTATCTACTTCTAATATTTCACCTATTTATGCTCATAGAATGATAGGTATTACTACTGTTATGATTTGTCCTTTATTTTTAAAAAGCATTTTGTGTGGAAATACTTGAAAAATCAATGAAAAGCAGCTATAAAGCTATCTAGGGGAGTATTAACATAAAAAAGTAAAAGTGGGGCTGACTTGGTGGCACGGGGTGGTATGCTGTTCAAGCAGTGCTGGATCTATATGGAGAATGGTAAATTTGGTTCCCTGGTCAGCCTGTAAGTGCTTGGTACATGTGCCCATGTTCCTGTCTGGAGGTCTGGTAGGGAGCTGTCATTTATGAGACCCTGATGACAGTGCTTGGATTTCTCTCTGTCTCTCTCTCTGTCTTCCACTCTCATGAAAGAAAGAAACTATTTTTTTTAGAGTTTTTTGCTATAGGGTACTTGAGCTCACCAGAGAGACAGAATGCAAGAAATCATTCCCCAGAGGGGATGGCCTCACCACAATCCCTCCTCCATTCTCCTTTCGAGATTTTGGGCACGCACGCACATGCACTCGGCGTGAGTTTCAAGCTGCCAGGTCTGGGACTCAAACTGCAGTTGACTATGTGAGAGTCCAGCAACATAACCATTATACCATCTGCTGGTCCCAGAAAGAAACTTTACAAAAAAAAAAAGTGGGGTCTGCAGATGTGTTAAGGATTAAAGCAACTGGATCCCACATAGCCAATTGCATGGTTCCAGTCCCAGACCCAGCAGCTTGAAAATCATGCTGGGGGGAAAAAAAAAAAAAAGATCATGCTGGGTGCGGGCATAATACATGCCCAAAATCCTGGGAGAAGACCAAAGGAGAAGGGTCTGTGGCATAACTGTCCCCACTAGGGGGGTGATTTCTCACCCTTTGCCAAGCACACACACCATATAGCAAACACTAATTTATGAAAGTAAAGTAGGTATCTGCTAATCCACTAGGCTACTTAATTTTTCTTTTGCCTGAAAGTTTATTACCACTTAGTTTTTGCTGGCTAATCTGATACAGTAATGACTCCCAATGTCAATACTTGCTGAATCTATTATAAGAAAATACCAGAAGTCCAAATTCTCTCCAGACTAGGATCATGTATTTCTTAGAGGCCATCATAACTTCATAGATTGTCTTTCACTTTGTCACTTTAAGCAGAATACAGAGCAAACTCCATTAGTTGTTAACCATCTACTAGACCTGTTTTGCTAATGAAAACCTTTGGTTGCCAGGACAGCAGTTAGCGTAATGGCTATGTCTCTGGACTCCCATGTAGTTGGTCACGTTTCACATCCCGGACCCGGTGGCTTAAACTCACACTGGGCGTGTGGGCAGGTGTGCGTGCGTGCCCAAGATCCCGAGAGGAGAATGGAGGAGAAGGGGTTGCGGCGTGGCCATCCCCCCTGGGGGGTGATTTCTCGCTTGCTGTCTCTCTGTCTGGGGAGCGCATGCACCCTATAGCAAAAACCTCTTAAAAAAAAAAAAAGAAAAGAAAAAACCTTTGGTTGCCAAGATGAAAGCTGGCTGTTAGCCTTTTTTCTGTCTTCTTTCCTTATCTCTCCTCCCCCCTTCCCTCCCTTCCCCCTCCATGGGGAATCCCTTCTCCATCCCTTCTCCATTTTTCCCTTCTTTTGGAATCTGGGCATGCCTGCACATACACCCAGTGTGTTCTTCAAACCCATGGGCCCGGCACTCAAACCATGCAGCCAGCCATGTGGGATCCAGCCACCTCAGCCATCACTCCACAGGCTGTCCCGTGCACAGCCTTTCTGTATGTGGTGGGCCGTTTTCCACTATATATGGTCTTTGCCGTTCTAAGTGTGCATGTTCAACAGAGTAATATACATATGGCACATGCTATCCAAAAAAAGGTATTGGATTTAGAATTAAACTTAATCTTTTTACCTGTCTCTCAATAACTAAATCTTTTTTCTTTTTTTTCCATTTCGGAAAGGTTCTCTTAGGTTAATGCAATGTAACAACACTGCTCTTTCTCGTAGGTAAGTGGCATCAAAAGGATCATATTACTGTTGTATGCTTATGTAATGCCCAGATAATAAAGTACTAAATTTAAAATAAAGGACCCAGAAGTGTAAGATTCTATTTCAATAATGAAGTAACTTAAATAATGGGTTCTTTTTTATTATGATAACTTTGAAGTTTTATTTAAAGTTTTCTACAAGTAAACTGTTTTCATCCAGGCTGTCCCAACATGTCCCTGCTTAAATCCTAGTAATTGGGAAACAAATTACCGAGATCTTTATTTTTTAATAGCTGAAGTAAAAGGAAGAGGAAAATGAGTAATATGAGTAGATTCCTCAGTAACATACAGCTAATAGGCATGTGCTTGTTGCTTGTAGATCTGAGAAGAGTGGTAGTGAAAAAAAGAAAAATTCACCCTCCTACTTGTTTTTCGCCCTCCTGTTTTCATGAGTCGGTTTTGTTACAGGTCTGTATCAATAGCATATATCATTTGCCCCTTACAACAGACTAGTTAAGGGGTTAGCAAGTGGCATAGTGGTTAAAGCACTGGACTGCCACTTAAGTTATTTATTTATGAGTCTATATGTCTAGGCTTTAAATATTTAATTATCTTTTTTTTTTTTTTTGAGACAGAGAGAGAGAGGTTTTTGCTCTAGGGCGCGTGCACTCGTCAGAAAGACCGAGAGAGACAGACATAGAGAAAGCAAGAAATCACCCCCCAGGGGGAATGGCCATGCCTCAATCCCTTCTCCATTCTCTCTCAGGATCTTGGGCATGCATGCACACGCACCTGGCATGAATTTAAGCCACCTGGTCTGGGACTTGAACCATGGTCAACTACATGGGATTCAGTAACATAGCCATTACGTTAACTCCTGGTCCCATAAATATTTAATTATCTTTGAGGACAGCATTTCTTGGGTTTTTTTCCCCCTCTGTATTTAATCCCACATCTGCACTCCCACGCATGTTAACATTTTCCCTTCTCTCCTTAGTAGTTACTACTAAATACCCCATTAACCTGTAAGGGGGTTTTGTTTTTCAGTATAATGATGAATGCTCTGTTTCCTCAAGCAATTAGTTGATTCCCTAGTGTAAATTCTCACTGTAGCCCTGTAGTCCGTTATAAGTTTATGAAAGACCTCACATACCTACATGAAAAAGAAATTCCTTCTGCATACTTCAAAAATAGATTTTTTAAAAATTGATGATCAGAGAGCTTAATTCCTAAGAATCTTAATTATTTTCCCCGGTAGCCTAGGCAACATAGATATAGTGTGATTGTTGTTTTGTTTTAAAGAATTATTTATTTACTTATTTTATTGATTCACTCATTTCATTTGAATAGAGAGAGAGAGAAAGAGAGAGAGAGAAAATGAGAAAGCAAGCTACCAGGTCCAGGACTCAAACCATGGGCAGTCATATAGGAGTATCCAGTGCCTTAACCACAATGTCACCTGCTGGTCCCATATATAGTGTGATTGTTTGAGTAGCAGGCTTTTCTCTGCCAGTGAGAATATGTATGGAATACCAAACATGTAAGGCAGATAAAAAGTGTATTTATACAGGGCTGCCCCTTTTTGTAGTGGTTACACACTGTAGAAGAAGCCAGATCCCACATGACCAATCAGAATTCAAGTCTTGGCCCTGTTGGCTTGAAAAACATGCTGGAGGTTGGGTCCAGCAGATAGTGTGGTGGTTGTGGCTGTGGCACTATACTCCCACATGGCAGACCGCAGCTCAAGTCCAGGTCCTGGAAGCTTGCTTTCTCACTTTCCCTTTCTCTCTGTTTCTCTCTGATCCAATTTTTAAAAATCAATAATAATAACACATGAAATTAAATAATTCTTTTTTAAAAAGGAAAAGAAAAACATACTGGAGGTATTTGTGTGCACCAAGTATCCTGATGGGAAGAATTAGAGGAAAGAGGGTTGTGGCATGACCAAGTTCCGTATGGTTTTCCTTTTCTCCCTCTCTCTTTCTCTTTCTCCTCCTCCTTTCCCTCCTCTTTCTCGTGTGTGTACATACATCCTTTGCAATTAAAAGAAAAAGTGTTTGTATAAACATAAATAAGAGTTTCCCTCCAAGGAAAATGCTCAAAACTTAAAATAGTCTCCATAGGGTCCGGCAGGTGGCATGGTAGTTAGATGCTGAACTCCCACGTGCCCAACCATGGTTCGAGTCTCAGAGCTGGTGTCTTCTTTCTTTCCTTCTTTCTCTGTCTCTGGTCAAAATTTTTAAAAATAATAAACAAATCTTCTTAAAAAAAGAAAAAAAAAAACTTATAGACTATCCTGACAGCAACATGACTTCTTCACTTGTAACTGCACAGTTCCTATGTTGTGACCAGACCAAAACAGTGTCGAGGAGATGCACCTGACCTACACTACTCTCATAAATGTGCTGTACACATTATAATAAACTGTAGCTGTACAATTCTAATAAAAGTACTTCAGTAATACACTAGTTTATATGAATAAATATGCACTAGCCTGAATTTTAAGTGTGCTACCTTTGTCAGCAGTGAAAAACAATCTTGCAATTCAAGTTAGTACATTAGTGTTCTTCAACATTTTATGATTGTTCTATAAGTATTCTTGAATTTTCTAAAAAAGCATTTTATAGCAAAAATCGAGTCAACATTTTGTGAGATCCATAAGACACCTTTATGAAACTGAAGGGTGAGACCAGCAGGTGGTGTATTGGTTACATCGTTGGACTCCCACATAGTTGACCACAGTTCAAGTCCCGGACCCAGCGACTTAAAACTCAGTGTGTGTACATGCCCAAAATCATGCAAGGAGACTGGAGGAGACGGGATTGCAGCATGGCCATCCCTCTTGGTGGGTGATTTCTAGCTTTCTGTCTCTCTGTCTGTCTCTGTCTCTCTGGTGAGCACATGTGCTCCATAGCAAAAGTCTCTCTAAAAAATAAAAAGAAACTAAAGGGTACTATGGCCAGCAGGTGGTGTCATGGTTAAGACTGGACTCCCACATGAGCAGCCATGGTTCAAGTCCCAAACCTGGCATCTTGCTTTCTCATTTTATCTCTTTCTCTCTCTCTAGTGAACGCACGTGCCCTATAGCAAGTTTAAAAATAAATAATTATTTTAAAATAAAACTGTTGAGTACTGATTTATAACTCTGACATAACAGACCATTGGAGTACATCAGACCCATATATAGTGTGATTGTTTGAGTAGCAGGCTTTTCTCTGCCAGTGAGAATATGTATGGAATACCAAACATGTAAGGCAGATAAAAAGTGTATTTATACAGGGCTGCCCCTTTTTGTAGTGGTTACACACTGTAGAAGAAGCCAGATCCCACATGACCAATCAGAATTCAAGTCTTGGCCCTGTTGGCTTGAAAAACATGCTGGAGGTTGGGTCCAGCAGATAGTGTGGTGGTTGTGGCTGTGGCACTATACTCCCACATGGCAGACCGCAGCTCAAGTCCAGGTCCTGGAAGCTTGCTTTCTCACTTTCCCTTTCTCTCTGTTTCTCTCTGATCCAATTTTTAAAAATCAATAATAATAACACATGAAATTAAATAATTCTTTTTTAAAAAGGAAAAGAAAAACATACTGGAGGTATTTGTGTGCACCAAGTATCCTGATGGGAAGAATTAGAGGAAAGAGGGTTGTGGCATGACCAAGTTCCGTATGGTTTTCCTTTTCTCCCTCTCTCTTTCTCTTTCTCCTCCTCCTTTCCCTCCTCTTTCTCGTGTGTGTACATACATCCTTTGCAATTAAAAGAAAAAGTGTTTGTATAAACATAAATAAGAGTTTCCCTCCAAGGAAAATGCTCAAAACTTAAAATAGTCTCCATAGGGTCCGGCAGGTGGCATGGTAGTTAGATGCTGAACTCCCACGTGCCCAACCATGGTTCGAGTCTCAGAGCTGGTGTCTTCTTTCTTTCCTTCTTTCTCTGTCTCTGGTCAAAATTTTTAAAAATAATAAACAAATCTTCTTAAAAAAAGAAAAAAAAAAACTTATAGACTATCCTGACAGCAACATGACTTCTTCACTTGTAACTGCACAGTTCCTATGTTGTGACCAGACCAAAACAGTGTCGAGGAGATGCACCTGACCTACACTACTCTCATAAATGTGCTGTACACATTATAATAAACTGTAGCTGTACAATTCTAATAAAAGTACTTCAGTAATACACTAGTTTATATGAATAAATATGCACTAGCCTGAATTTTAAGTGTGCTACCTTTGTCAGCAGTGAAAAACAATCTTGCAATTCAAGTTAGTACATTAGTGTTCTTCAACATTTTATGATTGTTCTATAAGTATTCTTGAATTTTCTAAAAAAGCATTTTATAGCAAAAATCGAGTCAACATTTTGTGAGATCCATAAGACACCTTTATGAAACTGAAGGGTGAGACCAGCAGGTGGTGTATTGGTTACATCGTTGGACTCCCACATAGTTGACCACAGTTCAAGTCCCGGACCCAGCGACTTAAAACTCAGTGTGTGTACATGCCCAAAATCATGCAAGGAGACTGGAGGAGACGGGATTGCAGCATGGCCATCCCTCTTGGTGGGTGATTTCTAGCTTTCTGTCTCTCTGTCTGTCTCTGTCTCTCTGGTGAGCACATGTGCTCCATAGCAAAAGTCTCTCTAAAAAATAAAAAGAAACTAAAGGGTACTATGGCCAGCAGGTGGTGTCATGGTTAAGACTGGACTCCCACATGAGCAGCCATGGTTCAAGTCCCAAACCTGGCATCTTGCTTTCTCATTTTATCTCTTTCTCTCTCTCTAGTGAACGCACGTGCCCTATAGCAAGTTTAAAAATAAATAATTATTTTAAAATAAAACTGTTGAGTACTGATTTATAACTCTGACATAACAGACCATTGGAGTACATCAGATCTAGGTATCAATGCCAGCTTCATTTGATTAATGTCAGTAGTCTTAAGGATGTAATATTTAAACATTTAATAGTATTGTCTCCTCTTAAGGTGTATTAAAACAAAATTTTAGAATAATTTACTCAGTTACCCAAACACCAGTTTTTCACTTTGATGCCAGGTAGGGAGAAAGATGTAAGAGGTGGATTTCTGAGGACTTCCTTGAGCCACCGGAATGAAGAGGAAAGTACAGCGCTATAATCACACGGCCACCTGTGTCCTAGATGATCCAGGATGCTGACGTGCTACTCATGTGAGTCTAGTCCATTTGTCAACCTCACTTACTGCTTACTATGAAGAACAATAGCAAAACATGACAGGGTGGTGTATAAGTGTCACGTCCGAAACACATTTGCCATAGGAAAGACAGGTGGTAAGTGCAGGCTAGTAAGTTTTTCATTAATACTTAATAATTATGAGTTGATACTTAATGCTTCTTGTTTTAATTAAAATTGAATGCTTGGAATTTCAGGAATGTCAGGATTATCACTAATTTCAGATGCTTTTCATTTTTTACATAATGCCTCTCAAAATAGCCTGGTCATTTGGGCTGATTGTCAGCCTAACCTTTTTCTGTGGTCTTTCACAGAAGAATATGTTTTAAAATTCGTGATCTTTTGTGTGCGCTGACAGCCTGTCCTGTCCCTTACTCTGTTGCTACCTCTATTGTCGGGTGTTTGCTTTACTGAAACCAGTAGCGGAGAAACCAGAGGGAAAGGAGCTAAATTTCAGTCAGTATTGTCTTTGTACCAGACCTTACACATACCTGATACTTGTGGCTTTTAAAATTTTAAGTTTCTTTTATTTTCCTTTCAGCACTTGGAAAGGACCTTACTCATCTTGTTCTCTGTGCTTAGCACAGTTCCTGGCACGGATTTAACATTTGTGTGAGCTATTAAATGTAACCATTGAGATTCTCGCACTCCACTCTTTATCTCAGTTATTTAACAAGTTCTTGTTGGCAGTTATAGGCCAAACAGTACCCTACATGTATAAATATATCCAAAAGCAAAACAAGCAAAAATAAAATCCCTGAGTGGAGGTTATGTTAAAGTAGCCGAAAGACTGAAAATAAACAAGTACACATTATTGAGATAAATAGGAAGCTGGGAAAAACAGCAGGATAAGAGATTTAAGGAGTGAAAGGAGAGCTAGTCTCAGCCTCACTGAAAAGATAACATTTCAGCCAAAACTGCAAGAAAGGTTGGGCAAACATGCAGATATCTGGGAGAAAAGCATTCCAGGCAGAGCAAACAGTGAAGGCCTTGAGGTGCAGATGGTTTTGGGTATTTGTGAGCCTGACCTAAGAACAGTAGGTGAGAAGGTCAGAGAGACGACTAGAGCTGGCCTAAGGATTTCATTTGGGTATTTACTGACTGCAGTTGTATGCTGCACTTGCTCCCTTAAAAACCTTATCTAGACCCTTTTCCTAAGAAGAAGTTATAACTCTGCGGTAAAAGCCACAAATACCTTATAACTTTAAAACATTTTAGTGTGTGGGAACCAGCAGTTGACGTAATGGCTATGTCGTAGCTAGACTCCCATGTAGTCGACCGACGTTCAAGTCCTCGACCCGGTGGCTTAAACTCACGCCGGGTGCATGTGCGTACGTGCCCAAGATCCCGAGAGGAGAATGGAGGAAAACGGATTGCAGCATGCTCATCCCCCTAGGGAGTGATTTCTCGCTTTCTGTCTCTCTGTCTCTGTCTTTCTGGCAAGTGCACATATCCTATAGCAAAAACCTCTCCCCCCGGGGGGAAACAAAAATAAAAACAGCCCTAGACTGAGTCTCCTAGGTGAAAATTATTTTTTTTAGTTATTTGAAACTTGTATTAACAGGTGCTTGCAGTTTGTTGACTTTTTTGAAAAAATCAAGTTGGAAACTTTTATTACAAATTAAAAATGAAGTTCTTAAAAAGCTCAACTTGACCAGATATGAAACAATTTAAAAACCTTTAAAGGTGTATTGAGAAAAACCAGGCTTTTTTTAAAAAAAAAAAAAAACAAAACACGTTTGTCTTTACCAAAAAGAGACATCTTTAGGTAAAAATAATAAAAACCCCATACTGCACAGATAATGCAAGTAGTTCTAGTTATCTGGTCAATGGGCAAAAAGCAAGCACTGAAGGTCTTCAGCTCCAATCTTTTGTTCATTTCTTATTGCTGGAATTTCATATTCACTTCTTGTAGGATGACTAATCTGGCTGATGGTAGAGATGGTAAGCCAGCATTTATTCAGCACCCCCTGCTCAGCCTCAGGAGCAGACGAATTCTCAGGTGGTGGATGGGCTGCTTTTGTCTCTGCCATCCTGTGGTTTAGGGTTCTCTGGGCGTCTGCATCGTAATTGAAGTTGCCTTGGTACCGACGCTGAGGTGGCTGCTGACCTTGGGTCTCAGCTCCTTGATTTTCCTTATCCTCTTCATTGCCGTCCTCTCTGGGCTGTCTTTGGTGAGGAGGGCCCCAGCGAAATCGTGGTCTGTAATGCCGATACATATTCTGCCTCCATGGTCCACCTTCTTCTGCACCCTGGTTGTCAGCACCCCTCAGTACTTTTCCTTGTACGGGAGGGTGGGAATACTGTGGTCGACGCCCATAGGGTCTCTGCATGTAGTAAGTGGGGGACGAACCTTCGCCTGCGGTAGGGCTGGCGTTGTTGGGCCTGGCCTTTGGGAGCGCTCTCCAATCCCTCGTTCTTTTCCCCACTCTCACTATTCTGGTCATTTTGCTGGTAACTGTGCGCAGGAGCCCTACGACCTGGACAGCGTCTGTAATGGCTATGGTCTGCTGCTTACTTACTGCCTTGAAGTGGAGCTCCACCAGGGCCTGTAACATCTGCTGCCTCCGCACCCTTTACTCCTTCAACATCCAACTCCACAGTCTCTCCTTCTCCTGCACTGCGAAGGTTCTTCCTGGGGTTCTTCTTTATGGCAGTCTGGTGTACAAATACATCTTCCTTGGTGCCATTCCTGTTGATGAAACCATATCCATTTCTTACATTGAACCATTTTACTGTTCCCAAAACCTTTCTTGGGATGACGTTATTGTCACCACCGGCAGCTGTGGGGAGTGGGGGGACCTGGGTCTCGGCCTCGCTGCTCATGGTTACAGTGGTGGTGATGGGCCGGCTGCGGCAGCTGCGGCTCCTCCCGGGGTGTGATGGTAACTAGGCTGGCAGCAGCAATGGGGCTGCTGCTCAGGGTTCTCTGGGGTCCGCTCTCCATTCCCGCTACCGATCGAACTCCTAGGTGAAAATTAGATGTAAAACATACCCAATGGCTTCTAACCATCGAGTCAGAAATGAAAAAATCATTATAAACATTGTTATAGAAAAGAAGCATATACATTAATTAGACAAAGTAAACACTCTAGATCACTTCTCCATTTTTCTCGTTTGTCTGTGTACCTAGTATACATTGTCCCCATTGTCCTAGACCAAAAATCTAGGTCTCTTGCCAGCTTAAATGAAGTCTTAGGAAAGCCACAAAACTGCCTTCTTATTTTTGAAACCCAGATATCTCACATTCTGTAAAGTGCATTATTGTCACAGCACAGCATGTTGTAGGTGCTCTACTACATCTTACATAGGCATGAATTTGCTGCATGGCGTGACTGGCTATACCAGGATTGCCTATTACCATAGGTAAACTTCCTCAGACTAAAGAAGACATACTTAACCAGTCCCTATCAATATATGAATCTATATCAGTAATCCTCGAAGAGTCATGCAGGGACCAATAGTAACAACATCACTGGGGAATTTGTTACAAATGGAAATTACCAGCCCCACTCTGCAGACTTACCAAGTCAGAAACTGAGGTTGGAGCCCCACAGTCAGTTCTTTTTTTTTTTTTCTTCTCAGTTTGCTCTAGGCACATATCACTGGAGGGAGAGAGAGAATGGGAGAAATCATCCCCTGGAGGAATGATCATGCAATCCCCCATTATTTTCTTGGGATTTTGGCCAGCATGCAAACGCACCTAGAATGTTTTCAAGCCAGATCTAGGACTCGAATCCATCAGTCAGCCATGTGGGATCTGACGTTCTTAACCTCCGCACCACCTGCTGGCCCCCAGCAGTCATTTTCAACAATCCCTCTAGTGCAACTAAGAGTGAATCCACAGGTTGTCAGCTCTGTCTTCTCTCATTTTTTTCCCTTTTTCCGTTGACCTCATTCCATCTTACTACAAATGAACTTTTGTAATGCAGCTATTGGAGAAGATCTATTGCTAACAACCCAGAGAGAAGAGAGTTTCTCTCACCTAATATCCAATATATAAAATCACAGGACATGAGCCTTTCTCGTCCATTGAACTCATCTCTTTATCCATGGAAATGGGGCATTGACTGGTCAAAAGTGGGCAGGGATGAAGTACAGTTCTGTGGTTGGCAGGATTTCTTTGTGTTATTTTAAGAATTATTTATTTAATTTTATTTATTAATTCATTTTACTTTAATTTGACCAGAGAAAGACACAAAGAGAGAGAAAAAGTGAGAAAACAAGTCACCAGGTCTGGGACTCAAACTGTGGTCAGTCACGTGGACGGGTCCAGCGCCTTCACCTCCATGCTGCCTTCTGATCTCAAGGATAGAAGATAGAAAGGAAGAATAGTTCCTTACCATCCTATCCCCTCAAAATGAAGAAGAAGAAGGAGGAGGAGGAGGAGGAGGAGGAGCAGCAGCAACAGCAGCAGCAGCAGCAGCAGCAGCAAACAGAAAAGACAAAAGGCAAGCAAAAAGTAATGCAAGACTATAACACAGAAAGCTAAGAGGAACTTAGTTCCTTAGGCTTAAACCTTCAAGTGTGGTCACTACTTTTTAAGAATAGACTTGTAAATTTAATCAGAACCCAGTGAAAAGTTGGCTGGAGTTATTCATTCAAATATTAAGTACTACTCTGGGTCAGGTATTATTCCAGGTGCAGAGATAAAACTATGAACAAGACTGATTAAAAAAAAGCCACCATAGGGACCGGCAGATGGCATAATAGTTACATCGCTGGACTTCCACATAGTCTACCACGGTTTGAGTCCTGGCCTTTGTGGCTTAAAACTCACACCAGACATGGGTGTGTGCATTCCCAAAATCCTAAAAGGAGAATGGAGGAAGAGGGATTGCAGCGTGCCATCACCCCAGGGGTGATTTCTTGCTTTCTGTCTGTCTGTCTCTGTCTCTCCACCAAGCACACATGCCCTATAGCAAGAATCTCTCTTTAAAAAAAAAAAAAAAAAACCTCTGCTATAATAGAACTTACCTGTTATTGAATGGAGGTAGCAGGGAAGAATCCAAAAACAAATATAGAGAAAATTGTAAGTCCTGGGACCAGCAGATGCATAATGGTTCTGTCGCTGAACTCCCACATAGTCAGCCGTGGTTTGAGTCCCAGACCCAGTGACTTAAACTCATGCTGGGCGTGTGTGCTTGCATGCCCAAAATCCTAAGAGCAGAATGGAGGAAAAGAGGTTTATTTCAGTGTGGCCACCTCCCCGGAGGGTGGTTTCTCACTTTCTGTCTCTGTCTCCATATCTCTAGCAAGTACATGTGCCCTATAGAAAAATCCTCCCTCCCGAGAAAAAAAATCCTATAAGTCCTTGAATCTTCAGCCTTTTGGCTCATCAAATTCATAAGTCTTTGGAGGATAGGCATTTTTAAAAAAGGAGGGTAAGGAATGTTGGGGAGAAGTATGTTAAGTAGGAGAGTAATGATATTAAATAAGATTGTCAAGGAAGGCATCATTGAGGGGACTGAAGGAAATGATAGTGTGATCCATCAACATTTTTGGGAAAGAGCATTCCAAATATTCCAATTATAACAGCATTTCCAAAGGCTAAGAGGCAGAAGCATTTTTAAGGAATATCAAGAATGTCGGTGTCGGGGCTCGCAGGTGGCATGGTGGTTAAAGACTCTGGACTCCCACGTGGCTGACCACGGTTCGAGTCTCAGACCTGGAAGCTTGCTTTCTCACTTTCTCTCTCTCTTTCTCTGCTCAAATTAAAACTAATAATCGTAATTTATAAAGTTAAATAAAGTGATTTTTTTTTTTTTGAGAGAGAGAGATTTTCACTGTAGGGCGCGTGCGCTCGCCAGACAGACAGAGAGAGACATAGAGACAGAAAGCGAGAAATCACCCCCCAGGGGGGATGGTCACGCCGCAATCCCTTCTCCTCCATTCTCCTCTCGGGATCTTGGGCACGCACGCACACGCGCCCGGCGTGAGTTTTAAGCCACCGGGTCCGGGACACGAACCGCGGTGGACTACGTGGGAATCCAGCGACATAGCCATTACGCTAACTGCTGGTTCCCAATAAAGTGATTTTTTTAAGGAAAAAAAAAAAAGGTCAGTGTGGCTGGAGGCAAGTGAACAAGAATAAGAGTAATGGGAGATGAAGTCAGCTGGAAGGTTAGAACATGGATAGCCTTAAAAGCCATCATAAGTACTTGAAGCTTTTAATCTGAGAATGGAAGCCATTTTAAGGATTTGAGAGAACAATCTGATTTAGATTTTAGAAGGATTTTTCTTTAAATGACTGAGGAGATTATTAGTCCACGTGAAAGACAATTGTGTCAGCCCAAGAAGATGAAACAGTGAACGTGATGAGGAAAGCTAGTATTCTGAATCCATTTTGAAGGTAGAACCCCCAGAATCAGATTGGAGATATAAGAGGAGTCAGGGATTTTGGCCCTAGCAACTGGAAGAATAGAATTGTAATTGTTTTAGAAAGGGGAGACACTAGAACAAGTTTGCTATGTAAGTATGAAGTTAAGTTTTTAACATGTTAAGTTTGAAATGCGTATTTGTTAAACATCAAGTCAAAACATTGGCTTCATAGAAGTCCAAACTAGAGGTAGAAATTTGGGACCCTGAGCATATGCCTAATATGTAAGTTCATGACACTGAATGGGACCACTAATGGAGTAGGTTCAAATAAGAGTAAATCCCTCAGGAGCCAGCTGGTGATGTGATGGTTAAAGCATCTGGAGCCCACATGGTCAACTACATGCTTCTAGTCCTAGAACTGGCAGCTTTAAAAACACTCTGGATTCATATAGATGTAAGCCTAAAATCCCAAAAGGAAGAGAAATGAGAAGAGATTGTGATGCAACCATCCCCCATAGAGGTGCTTAATCACTTCTCTCTCTCTCTCTCTCCTCTCTCCTCTATCCTCTCTCCTCTTTTCCATAGACACATACACAAGTGCATGTGCCCTCTGGCAAATTAAGAGAGAGAGAGAGAGAGTGTAAAGGCCTCATTTAATGTTAACAGATTAGGAAGAAGAGAAACCAACAAAGACAACAGAAGTCTAGCCAATAGGACAGGAGAAAAATGGGACCAATGGGTGGCATGGTAGTTAAGACTCTAGACTGCTACATAGTTGCCTGCAATTTAAACTCTGGACCCAGCAGCTTGAAAATCACACCAGGCGTGTGCATGTATGGCCTAAACCACAAGAGATCAGAGGAGAAGGGATTGCAGTATGGCCATCCCCCTCCACAGTAGGTGATTGTTCACTTTCTCTCTCTATGGTGAGCACACTCACTCTGTGACAAAAATCTAACCAAAAAAAGAGAGAGAAAGAGACTAATGTTCCAGAGAGTAAAGAGAGTGTTTCCAGGAAGCAACAATTGGCTGCTATAACAAGATAAAGACTGCAAACTGACAGTTGGATAAGGTAATAGTGACTGGCAAGAGTAGTTTCAATACAGTGGTGGGGTGAAATCCTGTTTATGTGAGAATGAAAAGAATCTATATTTTAATGTAGATAATTTTGTTCAAGAAGCTTTGGCAGCAAAACCTTGCGGCATCAGGATGCTAAAGAGAAGAGTAGCACTAAAATGTGAAGCCAACATTCAGCCCACTTTTCCCCAAAAGTATTTTCCAATTTAGAACTAATGGCTGAGACTGATAAACTGAGCAGATATGCTCAAACTCTCAAAGGGTGAGGTAACAAAAACAAATGGTCCATGGTTGCCAAAGCAGAAGAACTGCATTAAACATCCCAGGCTTTCAGTTAGAATTATGGAAGAATTAAACCTTAGAATATCTAAGCCTAAAATAAGTAAATAATCACAAAGTCTGAAATTAGCTTAATTCTGAACAAGATTAAAATGATCTATTCTTATTCTAATCCCCACCTGGAAGTTGAAGTTCATCTTTTTTTGTGTTTGTTTTTGTTTGTTTGTTTGGTTTTTTGGGGAAGAATGTACCATCTAGAGCCACAAGTTACCATAATTTTTATAAATAATATCCAACATTCACTCAAAAATGTAATGTATAAGGCATACAAGGAGATGCAACTAAATGCATTAAAACAGGAAAATAAAAAAGATAGGACCAGCAAATCTGGTTAACATGCCGAATCCCACATGACTGACCCTACAGTTCATGCCCTGAATCCAGCAGCTTGAAAAATACCTCAGGCATGGGGTATAATGGCTATGTTGCTGGATTCCCATTTAGTTGACCGCAGTTCGAGTCCCGGGCCCAGTAGCTTAAACTCAGGCCAGGCCCGTGTGCGTGCGTGCCCAAGATTTCGAGAGGAGAATGGAGTAGAAGGTATTGTGACATGGCCATCCCTCCTGGGGGGTGATTTCTCACTTTCTGTCTCTGTGTTTTTCCCGCAAGGCAATCCCCCCTTAACCAAAACCCCAAAAAAAAAAAAAAAAAAAAAAGGCCATGTGTGTGCATGCTCACAGTCCTGAGAGGAGAATAGAAGAGAAGGCATTGTAGTATGGGTATCCTCCCTGGGGGTTACTTTTTACTTTCCCTCTCTCTGTGTCTGTCTCTGTCTCTCCAGTGGGCACACATGCCCTATGGCAAAAATCTAAAACATATTAATAGAAACAGACATATAGGAAATTGTTTTTTAAGTTAACTTTATCAGAGTTGAATCAGAAAAATGGAACCAGTATGAGCATTATGGAGTAAGAAACTTATTAGAGCAATAAGATTTTACACAATGGTGGGAGATACTGAAGAAATAGAATCTGAAAGGGGAGTCGGTACATCATAGAAAAGTCATGAACCCATGCCTCAAAAACACTATATGGCTAACCAAATTGGAGCACTTCAAGACACATAAGAAGCCGGTATATTCAGCTGCTGAAATGGGCCTGCAAAAGAAAGCTGGGTGAGTTGTATGGAAGGTATTCTGCCTTCCTCTGGTGGTGAGCCTGGGGTCATTGTTGGTACCTGGTTCTGTGGTGAGGAAGAAAACCTAGGCATGGAGCAGGGAGAGCAAAGGCAATTTGGAATCCACTAGCACCTCTGCATTTCTGTCTCACCACCTCAAACCACAAAGACCATCGGAGTATATTAGCTGCTATTTCACTTACACTTTCCAATGTCATTCACAATTCTCCTTTAGCCAACTTGAATCCTGAACTAAATAAGTGAGGCAATTATTTCACTTGTAGTTACAACTTTTCCAAGTTGACACAATGTACAACTGAATTATCTTTAAAATAGCTGTGATTAACAGGAAATTAAAGACCCAGTGGTTTCCATAGTGAATTCTACCAAAAATTAAAGCAGAAATAAACCAAGTTTTACACAAACTAGTGGAAAAATACAAGAAAATGACAAACCAATGTTCTTTACAAACACGAATACAAAAATCTTTAACACTGGAAACCAGCAGTTAGCGTAATGGCTATGTTGCTGCACTCCCACGTAGTCAACTGCGGTTCGCGTCCCAGACCCGGTGGCTTAAAACTCACACCAGGTGCATGTGCATGCGTGCCCAAGATCCTGAGAGGAGAATGGAGGAGAAGGGATTGCGGCGTGACCATCCCCCCCCCGGGGGGTGATTTCTCGCTTTCTGTCTCTATGTCTCTCTCTGTCTGTCTGGCGAACGCATGCACCCTATAGTGAAAATCTCTCCAAAAAAAAAAAAACTTTAACAGTATTAATAAGTCAGCAATATAAAAAAGATTTTAAATGATAAACAATCATATATAATCAAAGGTGATTTATATCAGGATTGAAGGATAGGTTTAAAATTTGAAAAATAATGTAACTCATCATATTAACCTAAGGGGCTAGCCAGTGGCATGGCGGTTTAGGTAGCTGGATCTCACATAGCCAACTGCATGATTCGAGACACAGACCCTATGACTTGAAAAACACCAGGGGGCCAGCAAGTGGTATGTTGGTTGAGGCACTGGACTCCCACATGGCTGACTGTAGTTGAAATTCTGAATCTGGAGGCTTACTTTCTTATTTTCTCTCTTGTAAGTTTATATACCCTATAGAAAACTTAAAAATAATGAAAGTCAATAATTATTAAAAAGAAAAAAAAAAAAAAAGAAGAAGAAAAGAAAAAGAAAAGAAAAACACACTAGGGAATATTTGGAACATGACCCCTGCCTGAGAAAGGAGCCAGGCCACCACTGCCTCTGCAGCCCACAGGTCCCTGGGCCATTGCCGCCACCTGTGTGCAGCCTCTAAGAGGAGTGAAGCAAGCTGACGAAGTACAAGAAAAAGATGCCACATAATTTCTACTTGGAAATGTAGAGGAGCCAATCGCCTGAAGCCAGTGAGCCTCCCTGCATCGCCCTTCTGGGAGAGAAAATGAGAGAAACGCTCCTCTGAAACGTTGAACCCCTGACTCCCACTATGGATTCCAGTCCTCCCACCCATAGGAGAGCAAAACTGGCATGGAACTAACACACATTGTAAGGAAGTACATGAGCATACATCTTCATTAACCTACGTTGGGGGACCAGTAGATGTCATAATGGCTATGTCACTGGACTCCCACATAGTAGATCACTGAGGCCCAGATCCAGTGACTTAAACTCATGCTGGGCATGTGTGCGTGCACACCTAAGATCCTGAGAGGAGAATGGAGGAGAAGGGATCGTGGCCACCCCCCTGGGAGGCAATTTCTCACTTTCTGTGTCTGTCTCCAGTGAGCACATTGCCCTATAGCAAAATTCTCTCTTAAAACAAACAAACAAAAACACTGAACCTCCCACCCTACTCCCACTCCAAACCAGGAAGAGTGCTACACCATCCTGTAAGCCAATCAGTAGGTAGAGCTCCATTTACAGTCAGACTCCACAGCCCAGCGGGAGCAGGGGATGCAAAAGAGAGCACCCCCTTCCCAACAGAGCCCAGGCATCTGGTCACTACCCCCTGTATGACAGACAGGGCAGGCCTACACTCTCCTTCCCATCAGACTCAAGTGCAGGGTAATGGCGACCCGCCCCATTGAGGCCAACAACAGCACAGCTCTTCTGGCCCTCCCTGAATTGTATGTGTGGGCAAGGAAAAAGGGAAGGACACCTGACAGAAGGGTACCAGAGATCCTATACAGGTCAGAGTGAAGAAGACAGGGCACCGCCTGAGACCACCTCCTGATACTGAGGTGTATCATTTAGCCAGCTAATTTCTTAGGTTGCACTCTGAGAACAGGCCTCTGTCTTTCTATGCCTTTGCTCATGGTCTGCTTTGTTTCCTATGCAGCTATCAAAACTCAGCTAAAATGATATCCCAGGCCAGTCAGTGGTGTGGTGGTTAAGGCACCTGGATGCCACATGGCCAATAGAGTCCAGCACCTAGTGGCTGGAAAAACACAAGTGTGTGTGCATGAGTGCCCAAAATCTCAAGGGGAGACAGGAGGAGAAGGGATTGCAACATGGCCATCCTCCCGGGGGTTATTTCTCACTCTTCCTCTGTTTCTCTCTCTCTCGTGCGAGCGCGCAAGCACAAGTGCATATGCCCTATAGCAAACAAACAAACAATAAAATAAATGACATCTCTTTCATAAAGCCTTTTCTTATTGTTTATTTCTTCAGAGACAGAGTGAGCACCCCCAACCAAGTATCAGCTCCACAATCCATCAGTGTAGGGAGTTTTCTAGACTTGTACTGGGAATCTTTCCATACAGGACTGCCTTGTAGAGCACTGCGTTTTCACTGCTGTACCACCCTCTGGCCCAAAGCCAGGTTTTCTTTGGTTTCCCACCACGCCACTTTGTGAGGAGTTATAATTGGCTATGAGTACATTTTGTCCCACCAGACCATAAGTCGGCGACATGTCTTATTTTTGTCTAAGGCCCTGAAATGAGTCATTTCTTCCTTATACTTGCACAAATTGAATCATTTTAGAGACCATTTTAAGCATAAATAAACAGTATGTATAATATGATAGGAAGCAAAACTAGTTCAATGACACGAGAAAGAATACTCATTGGATGTAGCATAAATTTATAATAATGCCAAGTTAAATGAAGCATTTCACCATAAAGTTTGATAAACATTTTAATGAACGCCGTAGGATCACAGAGTTGGAACTGACCATGTAGTTTTTCAGTCCGTGTCTCCTTGTCAGGTCAGAGAGGTTGATGACTAAGAGCCAGTAGTGGGGGCCAGCAGGTGGTATGGTATTTAAGGCAGGGAATTCCCACATAGCCAGCTGCAGTTTGAGCCCCAGACCCAGTGGCTTGAAACTCATGCTGGTCACATGTGCGTGTGTGCCCAAAATCCTGACAGGAGAATGAAGGAAAAGGGATTGCATTGTGGCCATCCCCCCTTACAAGTGATTTCTCATTTCCTCTCTTTCTGTCTCTTTCTCACTGTGTCTCTGGTGAGTGCACATGCCCTATAGTAAAACTTAAAAGAAAGAAAAAAAAATGAGACTGGCAGGTCGTGTAGTGGTTAGGGGTGCTGGACTCCCACATGACCGATCATAGTTCGAGTCCTGGACCTGGTGGCTTGCTTTCTCACTTTTCCTTCCCCCCCCCTCTCTCTCTCTCTCCTTCCCTCCCTCCCTCCCTCCCTCCCTCCTTCCCTCTCTGGTCAAATTAAAATAAATACACAGAAAATAAAGTTAAAACAAAAAAATAATTATTTAAAAAAAGAAATAAAGAGACCCAGTACTTGGAAGAAACACTTCAGCTAGATTCTCAGGCAAGCGAGCCATGATGTGAGAGACATAAGTGAGGAAATGAAGAGCAGAAGTGGAGGAGAATGGATGCTAATAGCAGAATCACAGATGTGAGGAAGCTCTTTCCATTCTCATGCATGCAGAGACTCCTTGCACATGGCTGTGGTTGTACCTGTTGTCCTTTCCTTTAATCTGAATGTGGTGGGACAGAGCAACTTTTGGAAGGTCCTATGCACACACCTATGCTTCTTCATCTGAGAAGAAGTGAGGAGCGGAAGAGGAAGACTAACTCTGCTAAAGATGGGTGTTACTGACTGCCTGTAACAGTTAAGTGCATGTACTTCTTTAGTGTTTCTCTGTAGCCTTTGCTAGAATATACAGTTGACCCTTTAACAACACAGGAGTCAGGGGATGCCAGCCTCCCATGCTGAAAAATCTGCATATAGGGGCCAACAGGTGACATGATGGTTAAGGCATTGGACTCCCATAGGGCAACTGAGGTTCAAGTGCCAGATCTGGCAACTTGCTTTCTCACTTTCTCTGTCTCTCTCTCTCTCTGATGAATGAATGTGCCCTATAGCAAATTTTTAAAATAATAATAAATATAGTTAAATAAATAATTATTTTTTAAAAATCTGCATATAACTTTGACTCTCCCAAAACGTACCTACTTAGCTTACTATTGACCAGAAGCTTTACCAATAATATAAAGTCCATTAACACATGTTTTCTATATGTATTATATACTGTATTCTGACAACAAAGTAGCTTAAAAAAGTTAAAATTCTACAGAAGAGTAAATTCATTTCCAGTGTTTATAGAAAAAAATTCATGTAAATGGACCCACACAGCTGAAATCCATGACGTTCAAGGGCCAACTGTATACACCGAGAATACAAACACACATGAACCACCCCATATTGGTACACATGCCCCAAACTGAACAAAGGACCAAATAATAGAATAATGTTAGTGTAAATCAAGAGAGCTATATAAATCACAAAAAGCAAATAACAGCACCAATTTTTCAAAGGATCTACTTAGAAAAAATTAGGACACAAAATATATAGTGACTTAGTAAGGGAAATATTAAGGAAGATTTCAAATGACAGGGGGCCAGGTAGTGGCACAGCAATAAAACAACACTCTGGGGCCAGCCAGTGGCATGGTGGTTAAAGTGGCTGGATCCCACATGGCTGACTGTGCAATTCAAGTCCTAGACATTGTGGCTTGAAAAACATGCTGGACATGCGTGTATGCATGCCCACATGGAGGACAAGGGATTGCAGTGTGGGTAGGCCCCTAAGAGGATGCTTTTCTGCTTTCCCTCTCTCTGTTTCCATATGACGAACACACATGCCCTATGACAAATAAAAAATAAAAATAAGTGACTCATGGAGGCTGTCTATGTTCTGCGTTCTTGTCCAGAGACCTCCCTGAGAATGCTGGACATACCTGTGCCCGTGATCTGAGGTTGGCTGTTGGTGGGAGTAGGGGGGATGGATCATGAAGTCCAGAGTCTGTTGGAGGTACCGTCTCTGTCTCTCTGTCCCCTTCACTCACAGAAGAAATAATACTTTTTTTTTTCTTAATCTTTTAAGTGGTGGGGCCAGCAGGTTGTATAATGGTTACATTGTTGGATTCCCATGTGGTCCACTGTGGTTTGAGTCCCAGGTCTGGTGGTTCAAGCTCATGCTGGGCACCTGTGCATATGTGCCCAAGATCCTAACATATAAATAAAATTATACATCATGACCAGGTAGGCTTTATTCCAGGGATGCAAGCTACCCTTGGAACACCCTTCAAAATATGCAAAAGCATAAATGTCATACACCAAATTAACAGAAAGAAAGATTAAAAACCACATGATCATATCAGGCAATACAGAAAAAGCATTTGATAAAATACAACATCCTTTCATGATTAAGATTCTCAGCAAAATTAGCATAGAAGGGACATTTCTCAACACAATAAAAGCCATTTATGAAAAACCCATAGCTAACATCATACAGAATGGGGAAAAGCTAAAAGCTTTTTCATTCAAAACTGGTAGAAGACAAGGCTGCCCACTTTCTTCACTCCTTTTCAATATGGTGCTAAAAGTCCTGGCCACTGCAGTCAGAAAAGAGAATAATATAAAAGGCATTCCAAAAGGAAAAGAAGAGGTGAAATTCTCTCTATTTGCAGATGACATGATTATACACATAGAAGACCCACGGGTGTCAATGAAAAACTCCTGGAAGTAATAAATGAATATAGTAAAATGACAGGATACAAAATAACGTACAAAAATCTACAGCATTTGTATATACTAACAACAAGCAGACTGAGGTGGAACTTAAGAAAGTAATCCTAATTACCATAGCCACAAAAAAACACAAGATACCTAGAAATAAATCTAACGAATGAAGTCAAAGGCCTCTGCAAGGAAAACTATGAAAATCTAAAAAAAGAAATTGATAAGGACCTCCCATGTTCCTGGGTTGGAAGATTAATATAAAAAATATGGCAATTCTGGGACCAGCAGTTGTCATAACGGCTATGTCGCTGGACTCCCATGTAGTCGACCATGGTTCAAATCCTAGACCCAGTGGCTTAAACTCACGCTGGGCATGTGTGCGTGTGTGCCCAGGATCCTGAGAGGAGAATGGAGGAGAAGGGATTGTGGTGTGGCCATCCCCCCTGGGGGGTGATTTCTCGCTTTCTGTCTCTCTGTCTCTCTCTGTCTCTCTGGCGAGCGCACACGCCCTGTAGCAAAATCCTCTCAAAAAAAAAAAAAAAAAAAAGGCAATTCTACCCAAATCAACTTACATATTTTACGCAATCCCAATCAAATTACCAGAGATAGTCTTCACAGATTTAGAAAAGACAATCGTAGAGTTTGTCTGGAATCATAAAAGACCCTGTATTGCCAAAGCAATCCTGCGTGAAAAGAATGGAGAAGGAAACATTTCACTCCCTGAACCCAAAATATATTGCAAAGCTATGATAATCAAAATGGCATGGTATTGGCATAAAAACAGACATGTGTATCAATGGAAAGAATAGGGACCCCATAAATAAACCCAAAAACATACAGCCAGCTGATTTTTGAGAAAGGGTACCAGTCAATCCAGTGGGAAAAGGAAAACCTCTTTAGCAAATGGTGCTGGGAAAACTGGGTATCCACCTGTAGGAAGATGAACCTGGACCCCTATCTCTCAACATTGACAAATATCAACTTGAAGTGGATCAAAGATCTAAACCTAAATTCTCAAACCATAAAACTACTGATGGAAAACATTGGGGAAACTCTGGAAAATGTTGGGTTAGGTAAAGTCTTCTTAAATAAGACCCCCAATGGAAAACACTGGGGAAACTGGAAGACATTGGGGGTAGGCCAAGACTTCTTAAATAAGACCCCCAAAGTACAGGCAATAATCAAAAAATAGACAAGTGAGATTACATCAGATTAAGAAATTTCTGCACAGCCAAAGACACAGTAATTAGTGTGAATTCACAACCCTAGGAATGGGAGAATATTTTTGTAAACTATGCCTCAGATAAGGAACTGATAACCAAAATATAGGGAACTCAAGTGGCTTACCTGAAAAAATGATCAACCCAATTAAAAGATGGGAAAATGAGCTGAACAAGCAATTCTCTATGGAAGACATACAAACAACCAAAAACGATATGAATAAATGCTCAACATCCCTCATCATAAGGGAGATGAAGATCAAAACCACAATGAGATACCACCTAACTCCAGTCAGAATGGCAAAGATTAAAAACACAAAAAAATGATAAGTGCTGGTGAGACTGTGGTGAAAGGGAATCTTTTTGTCACTGTTGGTGAGAATGTAAATTGGTCCAACCACTGTAGAAAAACAATATTGAATTTCCTCAAACATCTACAAATAGAACTACCACATGATCCAGCAATTCCACTCCTGGATATCTATTCAAAGGATAGGAGGATGCCAAGTTGGAAAAGTGCTTGCACATCTGTTTATTGTGGAATTATTCACAATTACTAAGACATGGAACCAACCTAAATGTCCACAAACAGATGAATGGATTGAAAAAGTGTGACACATATATTCTACTCAGTCATTAAAAAAAAAAAAGATACTGGCATTTGATTGAAAGTGAGCAAATATGGAAGATTTACTGCTTAGTGAAGCAAGTCAAGCTATGAAAGAGAGACTCTATGTCTCCACTTAATATACTGGAAACTGAAAGATTAGAAGATATAGAAGCATGGATAATGGTTATGGATGCTGGAGACTGCGGGAAGAGGATAGGAGAAGGGGGAGAGAGTGAGGAAAGAAATTAAGGAATAAAATAGATAGCAAGACTTTTATGGGACACAGAAATGGATTATCTGTTGATGAAAACATATATAGTATGCTCAACTGGATGAGTGTCAGATGTGTTCATGTTGGGTAAATTCACTCTACAAGCTAACTGATATGTTGTGATTAAATGTACACAATTTCTTAATTAAAATAAATTTGCTTCTTTAAGTTAAAGTGGCACAAGTGAGTTGCACTATGTTATTATTGGAAAAATTTAAAATATGTATCCTTAGGCACAAAATCTGTCTTTTATAATTATAGAGAATACAGAATCTTTGGGCAGTAAGAATTTTATGCGAAACTTGTTCAAAACAGCTGGTGACTTTTTTGCCAGTGCACATCTATACAACCAGTGAAGTCAAAAGGTCATGGGAAAGAACTTGGATGGTTTTGCTAGTTGTTTCACTAAATATAGTTTGGCATATTTAGTCATGAAGAAAAAAATTAATGTTTTGTGACACCTACTGTATGCCAAGCATTGATAAGCATCTTATTCACAATATATGAGTTAATCTTCTCATGAATCATGAGAAACAGAATGATTCTCAGTTTACAGAGGAAGAAGCTGAATCCATGAGTTTAGGGCATAAGCTACAAGACCAGGATCTGAACAGCATCTGACTCAGGGTCCATGCCACTTCATGTAACTTCAAGAAGTCTAATGAAAGGCTTCATGTACTTTTCCTTCAAAATCTCATATATTTCTCCCACACGTCTTCAACATTCTATCTGAACCATTGAACTAGAGCATTCTGAGGGTGTTCTAATGTTGCAATTTTTAAAAATAATTACTTCATTTAACTTTATTATTTACTTATTTTAATTTGACCAGAGAGAGACAGAGAGAGACAGAGAGAGAGCGAGAGAGAGAGGGAAAGTGAGAAAGCAAGCTGCCAGGTCTGGGACTCGAACCATGGTCAGCCATGTGAGTCCAGCACCCTTAACCAACACGCCACCTGCCAGCTCGTAATGTTGCAATTTTTTAAAAGAAGGAAGTAGTCTTCAACTGTCAGTGGGTGATTTACATTAAGAACTTAATGTTTGCTGACCTGACCAATGAGTGCTACCCATAACTCCATCTTAATCCTAACTCATGGAAATGGGCTACATATGCATCATGCATTCTTAATAAATCTTTTATATAACTTTACTGAATGGCTTTTTAAAATCCCAAAATGTGGAGCCAGCAGGTGGTGTGGTGGTTAAGGCTCTGGATTCCCACATGGCCAATTGTGGTTTGAGTCCTGGACCTGGCTGCATGAAAATCACACTGGGTGTGTGCATGCATGTCCAAAATTCCAACAGGAGAATGGAGAAGAAGGGATTGTGGTGTAGCCATCCCCTCTGGTTGTGTAGCCATCTGGTGGTGTAGCCATCCCCTCTCTCTCTCTTTCTCTCTCTCTCTCTCTCTGTCTCTGGTGAGCACACACACACACAACAGCAAAAACCTAAAATAAATAAATAAATAACTTTTAAAGATAAAAATCACGAAAAGAAAAATGGAAGAGGAGAGATTGTGACATGACCATCCCCCATAGGGAATGATTTTTATACTAACCCCCACCTCCCACTACCTCCAGAGTATTCATCCATTTGGCAAATTAAAAATATTTTTTAGGGACCAGCAGATGGTGTAATGGTTACATCACTAGACTCCATCATAGTTTGAGTCCCAGACCTGGCAACTTTAATCTCATGCCAGATGCATGTGTGTGCTTGTGCAAAATTCTGAAAGGAGAACGGACTGTGGCATGGCCATCCCCCTGGAGAGTGATTTTTTGCTTTCTGTCTCTCTGTCTCTATGGTGACTGCATGTACCCTATTGCAAAAATCTCTCTCTAAAAAAAAATAAATATATATATATATGTGTGTGTGTGTGTGTGTGTGTGTGTATAGTGTGTGTTGTGTGTGCACATGCGTGCATATATATGTGTGTGTGTATATATACACATTATTATATATTACATATATTCATTTGCACAGGTTGAAAGTTTTAAATGAGCCCCTTAAATTTGCTTTCCAAGTTTATTCCATTTTGAACATTTTCAGCCTTTCAAGCACTGACGTAGAACTTTTTCCCTTTTGCCATGGTGGCGCCTCACTTATTTTCCTAAAGCCTTTTTCTCTTCTCTTCTCCCAATGGCCACTTTATATTCAGCTATTCTTGGGTTTATTCAGGTTTCCCTTGCAGACTTCTTAACAACTTCCCTTTTCTTTGTCTACCAGATATCTTTCGTGTTCTTGAATCTTTTGTCATCATTGTCATAATTATTCTTGAAATAGATTTGATTAGTGGACCGGCCCAGAAGACTAGCAGTTTCTAAAGTTAATAACACCTTGAACAAACAGATTATTTTATGATTCACTCTGTTCATGACCCCTCATAAAAGAAAGAAAATTATTATATGGTCAGAAGAGAGATGTAATTAAGTGTTTTAAGTATTCAATTGTTTTAGTGATGGGTTTGGTCTGCTCAAATAATTGCTTTGATGCTGGGACAAGGATTATATCTGTTGAGTATAAGTTTCCTTTGAAAGAAATGTATGTTCATTAGAAAACTTCAAACAGTTAAAACCTTCTAATGATGAAATTGTACACTTAACTCTAATTGCAGCCCTTCTGGTAATAGTCTTTAATTTGATCATAAGATTTTTTTTATACATGGTAATATCTGATTTAGTAAAAAATCTAAATCACAGAATTATATTTTAAAGAATTATTATACTTCTAAACACCTGCTGAATCCATTAATTTTACAAGAATTCCAAGGATCTCTAATAAGTAAAGGATCACTATTCTGATTTAAGAATTAGTTGTGATTAGCAAGTAATTTGGGTTTGAAATTATTTGCTCTAAGTAATTTGCTCTATCAAGAAGAAGGTATTTAATTAGCAGAGATAAACTTTATAACTAATCCAAAAATTAGTCTCTTCTTTTTTCTGAAAAATTATTTTTCACCCAAAATATTACATAAATAGAGTGGTTCAAGTAGTTGGCAATAGACTTTTAGTACGTATGTTAATTGAAATAATATTTACAAAAGGGGGGAGTTCAAATATCTTCTGTATTACATTGTTCATACCTATCACTCAAACCACTAGGTGGCACCAACAAGCTTTTCCCAATATGTACACCAAACAATACGTTTTAGACACTCTTCAAATTCCATTCGCCCATAAACAATGTCCAGTACTACCACTGCCAGCATATTTACAAATTCTATCCACCTGCTTAAGGAAGAGTGTATCAAACTATGCATCTAGGCAACATAAATGTTACTGCTTTAGCAAATTACTAGCATAAGAAGTTATTTTATTGTTGACAAAAATGTTGAGAAAGCAATAAAAATACAAGGAAGACACCATGACTTGGTGAAAGAAGGCACTGAATGAAGGTCAATAGACCTAGATCTGTTCTCAGCTGCACCACAAATTATCTCAGTTATCTTGAGTAAATCACTAAACTTCTCTGGTTCCTAGTCTCCTGATGAGTAAAATGAAGATAAACACTAGAATAGTTGGTTTCAAAATCCCTTGTGGCTTTTACTAAATCACTTTTCTCCTACAAAATCCCTCAGAATAAAATCAAAAACAGAATAAAGCCAAACTGAAGGGGAAGGAAATGGGATTGAATACTGGATAGAGAAGGAAGTATGGGAGGTACCTTCTTCCCTGCCTCCCATCAGGCCACACCATGTCCCACCTGTGGTGTTATGGGCCAGAAAAAAATAACTTGCAGACCAATGGAATAAGAGTTTACAAACATCTTTTCTGTTCCAGTAGTCTTTGATTCTAAGTGGGTGGCACTATGTCCACGTTCTTAAGCATTTTCAGACATTGGTTGCCCAACTTCAGAATATACCTTACTTTAGGACCAGCAGTTGGTATAATGGCTATGTCACTGGACTCCCATGTAGTCGACCGCAGTTCGAGTCCCGGACCCGGTGGCTTAAAACTCATGCCGGGCGCGTGTGCGTACGTGCCCAAGATCCTGAGAGGAGAAAGGAGGAGAAGGGATTGTGGCATGGCCATCCCCCCTGGGTGGTGATCTCTCGCTTTCTGTCTCTCTGTCTCTCTCTGTCTGGTGAGCACACGCGCCGTATAGCAAAAACCTCTCCAAAAAGAAACGAAGAAGAAGAAGAAAAAAAAAAAAAAAAGAATATACCTTAGTTATTGTAGCCTCAATTTTATAGGTGAGGAGTCAACAGGTTGAAATATTTAATGTCTTTCTAAAAATATCACCCAACTATAGAATCAGAACTCAGGAATTCCAGTCTTTTTTTTTTTAATTAAAAAAATTCTTTTGAGAAAAACCATAGATTTACATATAGGTATACCACATATTTTTAACCATTTACCCATTGGAGGACATTTGGGTTGTTTCCAGTTTCTGGTTCTTACCAATAAAGCTGCTATTAACATTTGTGTACAGGTTTTTGTGTGAAATGTTTTCATTCCTCCAGGATACATGCCCAGGAGTGCAATTATGGAGTTTGATGGTCAATTTTTGGTGTCAGCTTGACTGGATTGAGGGATGACTGCATGGCTTGTGAAGTTATTGTTGCTGGCATGTCTATGAGAGTGTTGTCAAACAAGATTAGAATAATGTTGTGAGACAGTGTACTGAGAGGAAGACCCACCTTCAATGTGGATAGACATGATCCGGTCAGCTGAGGGTGTGGGAGAAATAAACAGAAGAATTGGAGGGTTCTGTTTCCTCTTCCTTTTCCTTCTAGAATGTGCTGTGTGTTATACTCCTAATGCCTGAGTGTCTGCCTGCTCCATCCCTGATTTACAACTCAACCTTTGGGCGAATCCATTCCCACTGGTGCCTGTCCCTGCATCTATCCAGCTCAAAACACTCCAAATTCTTTTAAGTTTTGTACCAATAGTTGCCCAAGAGTGTACAAGTGTTCAGTCTCAGACTTGAAACAGTTTCCCTGCTTCTGAGTCCTTCAGCTGTTTCTGTAGCATGTGGACTGCCTATTGTGGCACTTCTCTACCTCATGATCATGTGAGATAATTTCTGTTCTAAGTCCTTTTTTTTAAGAGAGACTTTTGTTATAGGGTACGTGTACTTGCCAGAGAGGTGGAAAACAAGAAAATATCCTCCAGGGAGGATGGCCACATCACAATCTCTTCTCTCCTACTCTCTTCTTGGGACTTTGGGCATGTGTGCATGCATGCCTGGAGTTGAGTTTTAAGCCCCTGTGTCCAGGACTCAAAATGCAGTTGGCCATGCCAGAACCCAGCTACATAACCATTACACCATCTGCTGTTCCCAAGTCCTTTTCTTTTTTTTAATTTTGCCAAAGGATATATGCATTTGCCAGGGAGGAATAGAGAAATAGAAAGAGGGGGAGAGGAAGAAAGCACTCCTTATGGGCACATTCATGCTGCAAACCCTTCTCCTCCATTTCTTCATCCTATTGGGATTTGGGGTATGTCTGCACATGTGGCTGGCTTGTTTTTTATGTCACCAGGTATGGGACTCAAACCTCTTTTTTTTTTTTTTGAGAGAGATTTTTGCTATAGGGCGTGTGCGCTCACCAGACAGAGACAGAGAGACAGAAAGCAGGAAATCACCCCCCAGGGGGGATGGCCATGCCGCAGTCCCTTCTCCTCCATTCTCCTCTCGGGATCTTGGGCATGCATGCACACGCGCCCAGCATGAGTTTAAGCCACTGGGTCTGGGCCTCGAACCGCGGTTGACTACGTGGGAGTCCAGCGACATAGCCATTACGCTAACTGCTGGTCCCTGGGACTCAAACAATATATATATATGGCATATTATATATATGAGATATGAGATATATATTATATATTTATATATGTGTGTATATGTGTGTGTATATATTTATTTATAGTTATGTGTGTGTGTATCCTGTTGGTTCTGCATTTTTGGAGAACCCTGACCACTGGGACATTAAATAGTTACATGTTTACTTATTTTTTTAAAAAAATTATTTAATTATTATTATTACTTATTTTTATTTATTATTTTCATTTTTTAAAATTTAACTGGAGAGAGAGTGAGAAAGAAAGGGAAAGTGAGAAAGCAAGCCACCAGGTCCGGGAGTCAAACTGTGGTCAGTCATGTGGAAATCCAGTGCCTTAACCACCTTGCCACTGGCTGCTTGGCATGTTTAGTTTTTAAGGAAACTGACAAACTATTTTCCAGGACAGGTGTACCACTATACATTCTCACCAGCAATGTAGGAGTGTACCATCTAGCTAGGCATTACATTTAAAACCACATCAGATAGCATTGTAACTTTTTTTATTCAGCCATCAAACATAATTTAGACAATTCAAAAAAGAGAAGACAATCTATTACATTCACCCATATTTTTATTCATCCTTCTTGTACTGTTCTTTTTTTTTCTTCTTGATATCCCAAGATTCTTTTAGCATTTCCTTTCTATGTAGAGACCTTCCATTAGTCATTCTTTTTGTTTGTTTTTAGGTTTTTGCCATAGGGTGTGTACACTTGCCAGAGAGAGAAAATAAGAGATCACCCTCTAGGGTGGATAGCCACGCCACGATCCTTTCTCTGTTTTCCTCCCAGGGTTTTGGGCATGCCCACACTCATGCCTGGCATGATTTTCAAGCCACCAGGTCCAGGGCTCGAACCACAGCTGAACAGTGCCTTGACCATCATGCCGCCTGCTGGCCGCACGTTAGCCAGTTCTTTTAGAGTATGTCTGCTGGCAACCAACTCTCTTTGTGTTCTTTCATTTGAGTATGTTTCTATTATCCCTTAATTCCTGAAGGATGTTTTTGCTGGATTTTTAGTTGATGGTTCTTCTCTTTCATCACCTGAAAAATGTGCCACTTCCTTCTGCTTTCCTTGATTTCCTCTGTTATTCTAATGTTTTTATATCCTGTAGGTAAGATAACTGTGGTGGTGTGTCATTTCTCTCTCACTGCTTTCAAGATTTTTGTTCTTTGTCATCAGTTTCAAAAATTTATTATGGTATGTCTTGTTACAGGTTTCTTTAGGTTTGCCCTCTTTGTGATGCACTGGGTTTCTAGAATCTGTAGATTTATGTCTTTTGCCAAATTTAGGAAATTTTCAGTCATTATTTCTTTTTTAAAAAAATTATTTATTTATTTAATTTTATTTATTCATTCATTTATTTTAATTTGATCAGAAAGAGAGGGAGAGAGAAAGAGAGAGAAAGTGAGAAAGCAAGCCACCAGGTCCAGGATTCGAACCGTGGTCAGCCATGTGGAAGTATCCAGCACGTTAACCACCACGCCACCTGCTGGTCCCCTTCAGTCATTATTTCTTTGAATATCTCTTTATCTCTTCTTCTAGAACTCTGATGTAACAAATGTTAGATCTCCTGTTAAAATCCCATCAGTTTTGGGACCAGCAGGTGGTATGGTAGTTAGGCGCTGGGCACTCCCACATGGTCAACCAGGGTTCTCAAGTCCTGAATCTGGTGGCTTGCTTTCTCGCTTCCTCTCTCTCTCACTCTCAACCTCTGTCTCTCTCTGGTCAAATTAAAAAATAAATGAATGAATAAATAATTATTTTTTTAAAATCCCATCAGTTTCTTTGCCTTTTTTTGGGGGGAGGGGTGGGGGGGTACTGTTTTTCTCTCTATTTTTAGATTGGCTAGTTTTTATTGTTCTTTTTCTTTTTTCTAGGTGTTTGTCATGGGGCACATGTGCTCACTGGAAAGGAGAGAGACAGAGATACGGAGAGAAAGTGAGAAATCACCCCTGGGCGGGGGGGGGATGTCCATGCCACAATCCCTTCTCTAGGGATTTTGAGCACACATATATACCCAGTGTAATTTTCAAGCCACTGGGTCCAGGACTCAAACTAAAGTTGGCCATGTAGGAGTCCAGCATCTTAACCAGTTCTCCAGCTGCCAGCCCCTCTGTTGCTCTATCTTAAAGTTCCTTGATGCTTTCCTTTGTATTCTCTATTCTGCTCTTGGTTCCATCTTTCAGTTACTATATTTTCTGTTTTAAATTTTACATTTACCTTTTCCCCCCATATTTTCAGTTTCTTTGCTGAGACTTCTCTTTCTTTACTAACATTTAAAAAAATTTTTCAGGTGGTGTGATGGTTAAGGTGCTGGACTACCACATGGCTGACCTCAGTTCAAGTCTTGGACCTGGCTGCTTGCTCTCTCACTTTTTCTTTTTCCTTCTCTTATTAAATTAAAAAGTAGTCATAACAAATAAAATAAAATAAATATTAATTTTTTTCAATTTGCTTTAAACATGTTTATAATTCTCATTGAAACATTTTTATGGTGCCAATTTTAAATCTTTGCTAGATAGCTCTAAAGCGTGCTATCAAGGAGGAGGTACCTATTGTCTTTTTTCATTCAGTTTGAGACTTTTCCAGTTTTCAATATGCCAAGTAATTTTCTGTTGAAATAAGATATTTTACAGTATATTATGAGGCTGTAAATCTCATTTAAGATTGCTGTTTTAAGCTCTCTGAACCCACTCTGGTAGGGGAGGAGGGGTGGTAGGGATGCTGGCTCGTTACCACATTGGGGAAGAAGTCCAGTACTGAACCTCCACTAATAGCTCAGACGAGGGACTTCTTGGTACTGCAGGATGGGGCTCTGAATTCTGACTTCACACAGAGCCTCTACTGATACCTCCTTGACTGGGAGGGGTAGGAGTGTCTGTTCTCTGTTCTCCATGTGGTTTTCAATGATCCAGTGAAAAGGTTGGCCTCATTACTGCTGGACAGTGGTGAAAATGCAACCTCCTCACCTGACCTCCTCTGACACCGTCACAGTGGGGCATTAGAAGAACATCTTACTGCCAGGTGGTCGTGGTGTCGGGAGTCAAATCTCTTTACATGATTTATAGTATGAGGGGCTCATCTCATTCTGTAGTATGCGGGGCTCATCTCATTACTGCCAGGAGTGTGTGGGGGGAGAAGTCTAGGCTCCTCACATGATTTATACTGTCATTCTGGAGTAATGAGGGGGGCTCATTACTGCCTAATGGGAATGAATAGAAGTTCTAGCTTCCTACTCAGCCTTATTCACACCGGTAGAATGATCGAAGTGCTTCTCTTTAGCCTAGAGAGGATGGAATCTAGGTTCTCTACTGGCCTTTCCAGTGTGGGTAGGATGGGGTCAGGTTTTTCCTATCGTGTTTGGCTGTAGAATGGTTGTATCTCTAAGTTTTCTGTCTTTCTAGGTTTTCCTTTTCCTGGGAAAAACAGGATTTTCGAGGGACTTTAAATTGTTGGCCAGTGCCTCTTAGAATTTCTATGTTATAGGGACCAGCAGTTAGTGTAATGGCTATGTCACTGGACTCCCATGTAGTCAACTGCGGTTCACGTCCTGGACCCGGCGGCTTAAACTCACGCCAGGTGCGTGTGCGTGCATGCCCAAGATCCTGAGAGGAGAATGGAGGAGAAGGGATTGCAGTATGGCCATCCCCCCTGGGGGGTGATTTCTCGCTTTCTATCTCTATGTCTCTCTCTGTCTTTCTGGCAAGTGCATGCACCCTATAGCAAAAACCTCTCCAAAAAAAAAAGAATTTCTGTGTTATATAGGTTTTTCAAGTACTCAATCCAGGATATATGAAGCAAAAATAAAACCTAGGAAGTTGATTACCATGTTATTCCTAGGGTCCCAGGGCCTCTAACTGATCTGCCTTCTCTCTATCATTCAGTCTACTCATGTTTTTTTGTAGATAATGGTCTAGGGTTGTTACTGGGAGGAGTAGAGAAAAATATATTTATATCTGCCCATATACCAAAGTTTTATTTCTGGTCTTTTCATCCTATTCTTTGAGATAATAGGCTCTACCCTACCATGGAAAAAATGAATAGAGGTGGGTCAGCCTGTGGCCTGGTGGTTAAAGTGACTGGATCCCACATGGCCAACCACATGGTTCAAGTCCCAGTCCTGGAAGCTTGAAAAATGTGCCAGGAGCATGTATGTGCATGTCCAAAGTTCCTAGAGAAGAATGGAGGAAAAAGGATTGTGGTCATCACCCTGGGGGGGTGCTTTCTCACTTTCTTTCTCTAAGCATCTCTCTCTGTCTCTCTCCAGTGAGCATATATGCCCTCTGGTAAAATAAAATATAAAACAAAACAAAAATTTCTATAAAAAAGATACCTCAAAGTGTGTAATATCAAATACAGAAGAGATTGTTATTGCTTAAGGGACATTTCATGAAGCAAAAAAGACTTGAGTTCCCATCCTAATAAGTAAATGTCATCATGTAAGTCCTATAATTCTCCAAATAGTATTTAATAAAGTGCTCAAAAATAATAATTATGGGAACCAGCAGTTAGCGTAATGGCTATGTCTCTGGACTCCCACGTAGTCAACCGCGGTTCGCGTCCCGGACCCGGTGGCTTAAAACTCACACCGGGTGTGTGTGCGTGTGTGCCCAAGATCCTGAGAGGACAATGGAGGAGAAGGGATTGCGGCATGACCATTCCCCTGGGAGGTGATTTCTCGCTTTCTGTCTCTATGTCTCTCTCTCTCTGTCTGGTGAGCGCACGCGCCCTACAGTGAAAATCTCTCCAAAAATAATAATCATGTCTTTAGCTTTTACCATGTGTTGCATGCTTATATGCAACTAGTGCTTGCAGCAACCAAATATGATAAATATGTTCATACTTATTTTTGAAATGAGGAGATCAAGACTTAGGACTCAAAGTGAGTAAGTCTGGATTTGAACTGGATCTGTCTAAAACCGAATAATGAACCTTAACCACTTGCCATACTGACTAATTCCTTTTGAAATCAAAACAAATGGATGTAGAAGGGACCTCCAGGCACCATCTGCCTATTTCAAACCAAAACTAAACTGTTGCAGACTGATAGAAATTTTAAAACATATGAGCACACAGTAATATTGGAAGCAAAAGCTTCCAAGGCGGGTACAGAGATATCAAACACAACGTGAACACACGTATTCTATCTAGCAACGAGGAACTTACTTCTGACAGTGTCACTGGCCTTCCTGTTCCTCAGTTCCTCTGTGGGAAGATGATGTGCAGAAACAGGCACTGTTCTTCAACTGGGTGTGATGTAAGATGTGCAGGCCTTATGAATCACAAGACAATGAAATACTTCATGTGGCTTTCAAGCTCCTGAGCCTCAGGGGAAATACATTCCTGGCCAGTGAAGTGTTGTGAGGTTGTGTATCAATTTCTACCTTTTCAAGTTATATAAAGGCATTTTTCCTATAACCATTCATGCTGCCCTTTCCATTAATCAAATGCATAACAATGATATCATCTTTGAAATCATTATTTTTCTCTTTGAATACAGGGAATCCCTAGGAGTGTCTTTCTAAACAAATGCTTCTCATAATTATTTGAAGACTTAATCTGACCTGATCTTTTCTTGTTCCTATTCTATCTACTTTGCTTCCAAATTTCCCAAGTTGATTTCAGCAAATAACCTGTCTTTCATTGTCACCATTTAAGTTACGTCGTTTGTGAGAACATTCTGGTTCAAAGGATTTCTCCTTACAGTTGAAACATATGAATCGGAACACCAGAGTTATAAAGAGATTTAAAGAAAGGAAAATGGAGCCTGAACTGTCCTTTCAGATAAATGGCACTCCCCGTATGAGGCTTTGATCAACCTTTGTGTTGCCTCCCCTCCCTCCCCCCTCCAGTGTCACTATCAGCCAAACACGCCAATTTTTTTTGCATTTTTGTCACATAAAACCTTACAACTAGAACTCCTATTTATGATACGTTAAGTAATATTTTTAATGTTTCTCTAGGCTCCTAATTTTGACATTACAATATTGTTTATATATTTGAATTATCTAAAATAAAGTGCATCTCTGGAATTCATGTGTTTTTTTAAAATTCTAGTTAGCTTTTTTTAAAAATTAGATAGACAATAACTATTACAAAATATTCAAGGATAGGTTGTGCAATAAACATCTAAGCTCTTTTTTTATTTGGGTAATTTTAGTAAACCAAGACGATTTGTCTGTTCTATGCAGATCAGTGTAGTTAATTATTATTAATAGTAATTGCTGCCACTATTAAACACTTCGGAGTTCTCTGTCGAGGAGTTTACATTAATCATTCATTTACTTTTCACAACAAACATGGTTTAGATACAGTCTTTTTGCCAACTTAACAGACAAAAAACCTGTTGCTTAGAAAAGGTAACTACATTTTCCAAAAGACAGAGCCAGATGTATTTGACCCCAAAGCCTGAAATCCCCTAGTTAATCTATGAAAACAATTAGAAACTCCAAATTCTCATTGGCTCCCACATAAATGACTGCTAACTTCATGGTTTCCTTTTTGATGGACGAAGACTAATAGAAATAACGTCAGTAACCCAGTAGAATCTTAGTATGTACTAGGCATAGTTCTAAGCTCATTACAGTTTTATCCCACTTAACCTACACAAAAACTCAATGAGGTTAAGTACACTTTTCCTCTTCTGCAGGTGAAAAAACCGAGGCAGCAGAAATGTAGAAGCTTGGTCAAGATTACGCAGTAAGTGGTAAATGCAGGATTCAACTAAAAGAAGTCTGACTTTAATATTCATATGCTAAATAACTACCTTATAGGGGCCAACAAGGTAGTGTGGTTGGTGAAGCACTGGACTCCCACATGGCTAACCATGGTTTGAATCCTGGACCTGGCAGCTTGCTTTCCCACTTTCCTTCTCTCTCTCTGGTCAAATTAAAATAATGATAATGAATAAAACTAAATAAATAATTAAGCAAACAAAGAACCAAAACAACTACTATACGATCCAATAATCCCACTAGTAGTATATTTCCAAAGAAATAATATGTGGGAGAGATATCTGTTCCTCATGTTCATTGCAATATTTCTTTTTTTTTTTTACAACAGCCAAGATATGGCATCAATATAAGGGTCCGTCAACAGATGCATGGATAAAGAAAAAGTGGTGTATATGTGTGTGTGTGTGCGTGTGTATATATATACTATTCTGCCTTTTAAAAAAAGAAATATTTAATTTTGTTTATCATCATCATTATTATAATACTATTATTACATATTTTTAATATTTACTACAGGGCATGTGCATTCACCAGAGAGAGACAGACAGAGGGTGAAAAAGCAAGCTGCCAGGTCCAGGACTCAGAGTACAGTCAGCCATGTGGGAGTCCAGTGCCTTAACACCACTCCACCTGCTGGCCCTACTACTCAATCTTTTTAAAAAGTGAAGTTCTAGAGCTGGCAAGTGGCATGGTGGTTGATGCGCTGACTGCTGAGTCCCGGACATGGTGGCTTGCTTTCTCACGTTCCCTTCTCTCTCTCTCTTTGTGTCTCTCTGTGGTCAAATTAAAATAAATAAATAAACTAGTGAAAATAAATGAATAATATTTTTTGGAGGAGGTTTTTACTATAGGGTGCATGTGCTTGCCAGAAAGAGAGAGACTAAGAGACAGAAAGTGAGAAATCACCCCCCAGGGGGGATGGCCACACCGCAGTCCCTTCTCCTCCATTCTCCTCTCAGGATCTTGGTCACACATGCACACGCGCCCGGCATGAGTTTAAGCCAACGGGTCCGGGACTCGAATCACAGTCGACTACATGGGAGTCCAGCGACATAGCCATTACGCTAACTGCTGGTCCCTATAAATAATTCTTTTTAAAAGAAAGATAAATTCTGGGACCAGCAAATCGTATAATGGTTATGTTACTGGACTCCCACATAGTCGACTGTGGTTCGAGTCCTGGACCGGGCAGCTTAAAACTCACAGTGGGCATGTTTACATGCATGCCCAAAGTCCCAAGAAAAGAATGAAGGAGAAAGGATTGCAGTGTGGCCATCCACCAGGGAGGTGATTTCTCACTCTCCCTCTCACTGTCTCTCTCTGTTTCTCCAGAGAGTGCATGTGCCCGAGGGCTAAACCCTTTAAAAAAAGGAAACTAACAACAATAAAAAAAACTCCTGTTTTAACCAATATGATATATAATCTCTGGTTGATCCTGGTAGTAAAGCACCCTTTTGATATCTTTTGTGGGTTTTAGAGCACTAGTATGGCATAAACATATCTTCCAATTTTAGAAATACTTCCCCTTCATTTACCCTCCTTTTTGCTATTAGGTTGAACCTTATGAAATTGCTGACATTCAAACCGTTTTTACAACAAAATGGCCATTTTTATGGTTCAACGTACTGTACTTCTTTCTCAGTATAACTTTTCCTACCCCTCCCTTGACTTCTTGATTAGCCCTTATGCTCTCTCAGGCTGTTCAAACCTTTCACAGTGCTGCGGACCATACAATTAGAGTAATACTACACAAGAATAAGATATTTGTGCCTCACCTTCCCTGTAATACAGGCCTATTGCTTCCTGACCTGCTACCTTTTGAACATTGCTTTGTACATTTACTGTGATATTTATATTATAATAACATAGGGCCACAGGGAAGCCAGTCATGATTTTAGTGGTTTGGAGACTGAGTATGTGTTTCCCTGTTATTTTTCAGGTTTGAAAGAAATAAGCCCAAGGCAAAAATAAAGTGGGAAATCTTTTCAAAGTAAATTTCTCCTTTCAACATTTTTCAATCAACATATATTAAGTGCCCACAGCACTTTAATACGCTCTGTGAGGTGCTAGGGTGTAAAAGATGTGAAAAGAAAAAAAAAAAATCATCACCTTGATCATAAAAGAACAGTTTACATGCTGAACTATTAAGCTTTCTCTACAATTTTTTTTGGTTTCTCACCATCTGCCATTAAGGAGGATTTGTACGGAAAAATCTGAGGGGCTATTGGTCTTTCACAATATTGTCAGTGAACTCTGCAATTTATCAACTATAGCCTTTTGAAATGTCCCTTGATAGGTGACAAAATAATTTCTAATGATAAACCATATGGCCCAACTGATTACAAATCTAGACTCCTTTTGTTAAATATGTAGGAACTGATAAAAAGTCACTTAAATTCTTTGGTTACCCCAATTGCTTTGCCTCACAAACAAGAGTTCAGGGAACAGTGTAGGCTCAAAGAGCCCCAAGGTCAGGGTTTTGTAGTGTCTTGGTGACCCACACCAATGGATTTTACAGTGGGGGCTCAGGGAGGCAAGAGGGACCAGGTCTTTTCTTTGATCTTCAGTTCATCTTCAAAATTGGCGTGATGGATAGTTTGTAACTTTTAGATATGACATAATTTACTAAGGGTGGTTCATTTTGTTTATTTATTTATTTAGGAGAGTTGTTTTTTTTTTTTTTCACCAGAAATACAGAGAAAAGAGAGGAAAAAAGTGAGAAATCACTCTCCCCAGGGGATGGCTACACCACAATCCCTTATCCTCCATTCTCCTCTTGGGATCTTGGGCACACACACACACATATGTCCAGCGTGAGTTTAAGCCAGACTGGGACTCAAACCATGGTCAACTACATGTGAGTCCAGGGACATAGCCATTACGCCAACTGCTGGTCCCTCATTTTATTTTTTAGAAAGAATTATTTTAAATTTGACTGGAGAGAGACACGGAGAGAGAGAGAAAGGGAAAGTGAGAAAGCAAGCCGCTAGGTCCAGGCCTTAAATCGCGGTCAGTCACATGAGAGTCCAACACCTCAACCAGCACGCCACCTGCCAGTTCCAAGGTAGTTTGTTTTAAACTTTGCATCATTTTCTTATTTATTTGGCAAACATTTGCTAAGTGCCTGCTTGTATGCGAGGACAAAGGCTATATGTTGAAGATACAACAATGTTCAAAGTGTTTTCACTGATCTTGAGGAGCTAGCAATGCGGAAGTGCCAGCACTTGCACTTGATGAAGCCAAAGGAGGGGCCTGTAAGGCGACTGATACAGAGAGAGAAGCTTAGAGAATGGCCATAGAGGAACTCAGAGCAAGTTTACTGAAGAGGAAGCATTTGGGCTGATTCATGAAGGGTAAGTAGAGGTTTATAAGATAGAAAAGGATAAAAGGGAAACCCCTACAGAAGGAATAACACTTTTTATGTGCTTATTTCTTTGTGTGACCTAAACCTACTTGAAGAAAAGGTAAAGACAAGATTACAAAATATGTTTAAATTATGAAGAGGAGATTGGAATTTACCCTGTTGCAAATTACAGGAAAAAAAGGAGTGTTCTGGGTCACTAGTTGGTGTGGTGGTTAAGGCACTGGATCCCACATGGCTAACTGCGTGAGTCCCAGGTCTTCCAGCATGAAAATCATGCCAGGCATGTGTACATATATGCCCAAAATTCTGAGAAGATAATAGAGGAGAAGGAGTTGTAGCATGACCTTCCCCCTTGGGGTGTGCTTTCTCACTTTCCCTCTCCTTCTCTCTGTCTCTCTGGTGAATACACAAGCTCTACAGCAAAACTTTAAAAATGGTTTTTCTTTTAATTATTTATTTATTTATTATTATTATTATTGGGTTGTTGGAAAAGTCTTGACATATTTTTGCATAGAAAACATGTCATGACCTTTTCAATGACCCAATAGTCATTTTAATTCACCCGAGGGGACACAAAGAGACAGAGAGAGATAGACAGTAAAAAGTAAGCCACTAAGCCAAGAACTAGAACTGTGGTCAGTCATGTGGGAGTCCAGCATCTTAACCACCACACTACCTGCTGGCCCCAAGAGAAAGTGTTTTTATTCTTTTAAGTTTATTTATTTCCTGAGAAAGAGACTAAAAGGAAGAGAGACAAGTACTCTCGATAGGGTCTTAAACAGCGATTCTCCACCAGCCTTCCCTGCCAGCCAGGATCAAAGACACACTTGCCTGGCCTGTACAGGGCAATATATGGCTTCTGAATTACAGAGCAATACACTACCCTGCGCCACCATGCATGAGCTAATAAAACTGAAGTTTCCTTTTTTAATAAAAAGAATTATTTATTTAATTTTATTTATTTATTATTCTTTTTTTGGGGAGGAGAAAGAGATTTTTGCTATAGGATACATTTGCTTGCCAGAGAGACACAGAAAGACAGAGAGACATCCCCAGGGGGGATGGCCACACTGTAATTCCTTCTCTTCCATTCTTCTCTCAGGATTTTGGACATACACACACATGCACCAAGCCTGAGGTTTTTTTTTTTTTTAATTTAATTAATTTACTTTCATTCATTCATTTACTTTAATTTGACCAGAGAGAGGGAGAGAGAGGGAAAGTAAGAAAGGAAGGAAGCCACTAGGTCTGGGACTTGAACCATAGTTGGCCATGTGTGAGTGTCCAGCACCTTAACCACCATGCCACCTGCTGGTCCCCCCCAGTGTGAGTTTTAAAACACCAAGTCTGGGACTTGAACCACAGTCCCAGAACATGGGAGTCCAGTGATGTAATTGCAATGCCATCTGCTGGTTCCTATGATTAGTTATTTTTAAATTGACCAGAGAGAGTCAGAGAGATATGGTAGTCCATTGCCTTAACCACTATGCCACCTGTTGGTCCCCAAATTAAAGAATTTTCATTAAAGTATTTATTATTTGAATTGAAAGTGTTTAATAAATTAATTTTAATAAAAGTAATTAATTAATTTTTCATTAATTTTAGTTTTAATAACTAATATTAATAAAATTAAAAGTATTTCAGTCTACAAGTCCAATCAGATTTGTATTTTGCATCATCATTCTGCTTTTAATGCAGAGAGCGAGGTTAATATAGTTATCCAGGTTAGAATTATCTACTTTCAAAAATGGAAGATAAGGAAAGAATTTATTGGGTCATTGGAAAAGTCATGATGTAATTTTCATTTTTCTATGTAAAAATGTGTCACGACTTTTCCGACAACCCCCTATGATGTTTGGGAAGTAGAACCTCCAGAGGCCGGTTACTGATAGACTACGGAAGTTGCGAGAGGCTAGCATATGACGACCTTCACGTTCCTGACTGCATAGTGTCAAAAACACTGGGCACAGGACCAGCATCTGGTGTAATGGCTACATCGCTGGACTCCCACATGGCCCGAGTGCCGGACCCAGTGGCTTGAAACTCACACTAGGCCCATGTGCATGGGTGCACTAAATCCTGAGAGGCGAAGGGAGGAGAAAGAATTGCAATGTGGCCATCTCTCCTAGAGAGTGGTTTCTCGCCTTCTGTCTTTCTGTCTCTCTGGTGACTGCACAAGCCCTATAGCAAAAATCTCTCTTAAAAATATATATATATATACTGGACAAAATTCACCTTTTTTTTTTTTTTTTTTTTTTAGTTTGCTAGAGGGCATGTATGTTCGCTGGAGAGAGAAAGTGAGAAAGCACCCACCAGGGTGAATGACCATGCCACAATCCCTTTTCCATTCTCCTCTGAGGGGGTGTGCACACACATATGCCCAGAGTGTTTTTCAAGCCACCAAGCGTGGAACTTAAACCATGCAGTTGGCCATGTGGGATCCAACCACATCAAGCAGTTTACCATTTTGCTGACTCATATTTCATCAATTTTAAGATGCACGTTTTTTATTCACATTTTAACATCTCTGAAATTGAGATCCATCTTATATTTGATAATGTGTCTACTTAGTTGGTAATTTCGAGTTTTCTCCCTTCTCTGTGACATAATAAATAATGGTTCATCATCCATATGATGGTATGTCGGATTTAGTATAATAAAAGAAATAAGATCAGCAGTGCAAGAAGAAGAGCAGATGTGGCAGGAGTGCCGAGAGGGACAAGGCCACCACTTTTGAGAAATGTAGGGGATGATGCTTTTAACCGTTATATATTACTTTATTACTTCAAACAAAACCTTGAGGGGCCAGCAGGTGGCATGGTGGTTAAGTGCACCAGACTCCCACATGGCTGACAGTGGTTCGAGTCCCAGACCTGGCAGCTTGCTTTCTCACTTTCCCTATCTCTTTCTCTCTCTCTTTTGCCCTCACTTTATCTCTTGCATTGTCCCTCTCTGTCAAATTTAAATAAATAAATAAATAAATAAATAAATAAATAAGGTTAAATAAAATAATTCTAAAAAAAAAGAAAACCACGATTCTCTCCTCTACTTGAGGTGACCTCAAAACATAGAGCCATTGGGGCCAGCAGTTAGCGTAATGGCTATGTTGCTGAACTCCCATGTAGCTGACCGCGGTTCGAGTCCCAGACTTGGTGGCTTAAACTCACACCAGGCGTGTGTGCGAGCATGCCCAAGATCCCGAGAGGAGAATGGAGGAGAAGGGATTGCAGCATAACCATCCCCCCTGGGGGGGTGATTTCTCGCTTTCTGTCTCTCTCTGTCTTTCTGTTGAGCACACGCGCCCTATAAAAAAAAAAACCAAAACAAACAAACAAACAAACAAACATAGAGCATTTGATTATTCTAGGCAGATGAAATTTGAAATTTTCTGCTCTGACATCTGGACACGGGAAGACAACAGTCAAACCAAAGCTGCACAGTTTGGGAGCTCTCTAAGAAAGCTGGGTTTATGGAAGGCTGGAGAAATCTTTTATATTTTACCACTGACTTATTTTTGTTGACATTCTACACTGTTAAATGTTGATTATCAACAAAAGCTATTAATATAAATGAATATCTCCATATTTTTAATCTCCATATTTTTAATCTTACAGCATTTTATCAGTGCAAAATACTTCAGTTTACTCCCTATTCTAAAAACTTAATGGGCACAATCCTGTTAGTGGACACTAAGAGTCAATAAGGCCTGTTGCTGTAAGTCCTTAATCTCCATACTTTCACTCTCATCCCCTCTGCGATGTAACACCACATAGCCATGAGAGCAGTCAGTCATTTAAAATTAAAATTTCCTATAATGCTCTCTCGGCCTTAGTGCCATTTTCTTGGAAACCTCTGCACTGTGAGAGCCAAGTGGAGGAAGAAGTGAACACGCATCCTGAAGCGTAAAAGAAGAAAAACGAGGCAGAGGTCCAAGTAAACAGCTAGCTTGTGCACGCATGGAAGCTGCAGCAGCAAAAATGGAGTGTTGGAGGCCCGAGATGCTGGTACAAGTTGTTGAGCTGCAAGCTATTGTCACATTGGTCTCCGAGGATCTAGAACTTCCGTTGTCATTGGATTGCCAAGACCTCCTCTGAGAGAGACCCACGTAGCTCATACCAAAACAGTCCTGACAGTCCTCTACCCTGGACCTGTGACATTCTAGGATTGTGCTGTGACTTGTGGCCCAGGGCAGTACATGTACAATAAATCACCTCTCCTGTCGTAGTTGAAAAAAATTTTCCTTTCATTTCCCAGTTGAAAACCTTTCAGTGTGAGGCCAGCAGATGGCATAGTGGTTACATCACTGGACTCCCACATGGCCTGTTCAAGTCCTGGACCCAGTGGCCCATGTCTGTGCAATTCCCCAAATCCCAAGAGGAGAATGGAGGAGAAGGGATTGTGGCATGGCTATTGTCCTTGTGGGTGGTGGTGGTGGTGGTAGTGATTTTTCTTTCCATCTGACTGTCTCTGTCTCTCTTTCTCTCTTCCTGGCAAGTGCATATGCCCTGAGGCAAAACCAAAACAAACAAACAAAAACTCAAATAAATAAATAAATAAATAAATAAACAAATAAATGAATGAATGAATGAATGAATGAATGCAAGCCCTTCAGTGTTTCCAATCACCTTTAGGGTAAAATTTAAACTTAGCTCAACCTGTGAGGTCCTCTATGGTCAGAGCTGCTTATCTAACTGACCCGAACTTTGATTCCCCTCTCACTCCTCTCTAGTCAGACCTCCCTTCACACTGAATCTCCCCAATAGCACTTGTTCTCCCCCATCTCAGGACCTCTGCCCTTACTGCTCTATTTGGACTGTCCTTCATCCAGATCTTCTCAAGGTTCTCATCCTTCATAGGGGTCTCTGTCAAATGCCACTGACCCAGTAGGGAGGCATTGCCTAGACCCTGGATCGAAAACATCCAATCCCCCCTGCATTGCTATTATTCTTCCCTTCATCCCACTTCCTTTCTCTTCATTGTACTTATCATAACCTGGAATTAGGGATTTAATTGTTTATCCCACTAAAATGTAAACTGCAGAGAAGAGCTCAATGTTTTCCCCAAACTGGGTCTGGAATGTACTAAGATTTCAATAAATAAGTATCATTAAATGAACACTATTGGACCAACAGATGGCATAATGGTTACGTCAATGGACTCCCATGTAGTCAGCCGAGGTTAAAGTCCTAGATCCAGTGGCCTAAATTCACTCTGGGCGCATGTGTGTGTGTGCTCAAGACCCTGAAAGGAAAATGGAGGAGAAGGATTGCAGTGTTGCTATCCCCCCTGGAGGGACAGCCTGTCTCTTTCTTTCCAGTGAGTGCACATGTCCTGTAGCAAAAATCTCTCTTAAAAAAAAATCATTGTGCTCAAGATCTGAACTAAACGTTGCTGTGTCGGGGTAGAGTCTATGCTGTTCTATAATAAATGTCTGTCTCGGCCACAGCCCTGTCTCAGATTTCTGAACTAAGTGGCCAACGATCCCCGTGCATGGATCTCCATGCTTTATATTCAGATTCCAGGACTCTCACTTTGGCTGGTTACACCAGGAACTGGTCCACAAGAACCAAAACAAGCACCTGTAGCTTCCTTCTCCATGTGTGGTCCGCAGACCCACAGCACTAGCATCGCCTGCAGGTGTGTCAGAAGCACACTGAGACCTACTGAATCAGATTCTGCGTTTTTAACAAGGTCCTGAGGTGATTCATGTGCACATGAAATCTGAGAAGCGTCGATGTACAGCATCGTTTTACAACTCAGAGAGTTATAAAGTCAATGCAGCACGTCTCAACTAGCAATGTTTTAAATAATTAGAGTAGACTAGGATATGCTGGGCTTGACTAAGAACAGAAAATAGAAACACGCAGAACAGTCTGATGAAGTATCATCTTAAGAAAAATCAATCCATGAATGCAAAAAAGCATATGTAAAATGTATTTATTTCTGGGGGCTGGCAGGTGACATGGTGGTTCAAGGTGCTGGACTCCCACATGGCCGACTGCATATCAAGTCCTGGACCTGGTGGCTTGCTTTCTCCTTTCTCTATATATATATTTCTGTAGATCATTAACAAAATACTTGATAAACGCTCATCCACAAGATGGCAGGAACTTGTGAGAACTGATCCATGGGGGAAAGTGATACTGTACTGTGACAGTTGAATCAATCAGATCTTTCTTCAGACTGTTTCATGTAATACATACCAGGTGATAGAGAGTAGTGAACTAGGAAGGCAAAGTAGAGACAGCCAGAGCTGCCTAAGTCATGAAAATGGAAGGTTCCTAAACCTACTGCTGTGTTTCCACTAGGCTTTAGTTTCTGAGGCCTGGCCTTTCAGTTGCTGCCATGGTTTCTTTTCTTCCCTAGTTTCCCATATCCTTTCAATAAATCCCCATCACCAGACAGGCCCTGAGCAGAAAGCTCTCCCTAGCAACCTGAAAGAGCTTAGAACACTGGCCATTGCCATATATAATGATGTGAGAAACCAGCCTCTGATAAATTCAGAAGAGACCCTTCAAGACCTGGAATTCAGGCTGTGCTTTGGAAACTACTGCCTTACATATCCAGGTAACTTTAATACATTATATCTATTTAATCACTCTGGGCCTAATCTGTAAATGAGGGACTGGGCTAGAATTAAGTGCTCTAATAACCATAAGGACCAAGTAGGAAGGAAGAAATATTTGAGGAGCCAGGTAAAAAACTAGGAGATAAGGGCCAGCAGATGACATGGTGGTTAAGGCACTGGACTCCCACATGGTTGTCTGTGGCTTTCTCACATTCCCTCTCTCTATCTCTCATTGGCAAGGGCAAGCACCCTTGGCAAAGACCTAAAAACAAACAAATAATCAAAAAAAACTGGGAGACAATAATAGTAAGAACCTATAGAGCTGTCAAGTGCTTAACCCTTGTAAAGGACTCAAAATCATATTTTAAATTAAAACATGAAAAGTAATGTGATAAAATAAAAAAAAAAGAACTGCCTAGAACCTGCTAGTCACTAATTTCTGAGTTCCATTTTAGGTGCTAAATTTGCTAATGTTGCTTCCAATTTTCTCTACTCCTAGGATTCCCGTTAGTAAATAAGTGATTCACTTAAATGGATTGTTGATGAACAGCCATGGTCGAAACACTTACCACATGAGGGACTAGCAGGTCGTGTGGTGGTTAAGGTACTGGACACTCCCACATGGATGACCATGGTTTGAGTCCCAGACCTGGTGGCTTGCTTTCTCATTTCCTCTCTCTCTCTGATCAAATTTAAAAAAAAAAAAAAAAAAAAAAAAATTAAAAAATTTTTAAAAAGGGCAGAATTTTTACAGAAACACAGAAAAAAAAAAAA
>NW_006159547.1:6009686-6036817 GCF_000334495.1 Tupaia belangeri chinensis | reverse complement strand
AAAAAAAAAAAAAAAAAAAAAAAAAAAAAAAACCCAAAAAACAAAAACAAAACAACTTACCACATGACATAGAATACTATCTTCTTCCATTATTTTATTTTTTTGATTTTGTTGAACATTTAATGTGACTCCTAAGATAAATTAGAACATTTTCTTATTTCAAATAAAACTGTTGGATAAGTTTTTGAACATGTCTTCTTAGTCATATTATCAACAGTTGGATCTACTAATTCTGAGCTCTACTTTAGAGATAAGTATGCTGGAATTCCAAAAAGAAAGCTTTACTAAGTTCCTTTATTCATTAATTCACTTACTATTACTTATTAAGTATCTACCAATGGATTGAAAGTGGATTATATATTATTTTCATTTCTAGGATTAAGGTCTTTCATTTGCAATGGCTCATATAAAATAAATAGCTAAAGAGTTTAGAAAAGTAAATCAAAGGGGTATTATTATCTTTGTTCTACATATAGATGTATAGTAGTACATAAGTTATTTAGCTCTTGATTCATACTATTACAACTTGCATGAAAAATCAGTTACTGGGGCCAGCAAGTGGCATGGTGGTTAAAGTGCTGGATTCCCACATGGCTGACTAGGGTATGAGTCCTGGACCTGGTAGCGTCCCTGGTAGCCTCCTTTCTTTCCCTTTCTCTCTGGTCAAATTTAAAATAGTAATAATAAATAAAATTAAATAAATAATTATTTTAAAAAAAGAAAACATCAGACACTAAAATACCTGAAAGTTGGGGTGGTATAGTTGTTAAGGCACTGGACTCCCACATGGTCCACCACAGTTTGAGTCCCAGACCAAGTGACTTGAAAATTACACCAGGCATATGTGTGTGCCCCCAAAATCCTGAGAGGAAAGTGGAGAAGGGGATTGTAGAGTGGCCATGCTCCCTGTTGCCCCCTATTGGGTGATTTTTCACTTTTTCTTTCTCTCTATCTCTCGGTCTCTCTCTGGCCAGCACATGCACCCTATGGCAAAAGCCTAAATAAATAAGTAAATAAACAAACCAACTTAAAGTCAGCAATGTGGGGCTGTAAAAATGTCCTTACCTCGACATATGTACTGTTAATGAATAACAGATTTAGAGGGTTTTTTTTGGGGGGGAGGAGGTGTTTTAAAAAGAAAACAGAACAAAGGATAAAGTTTAACCATAGCGGTGGATAAAACTTCAGTACAAGTCCAATTACTAGTACAAGTCCAATTTCAATCCAGGTCCAATCCATAAATCTGGTTTCTATAATAAAATGACATTTCGAAGCTATTGACACTGGTTATCTTTTTAAAAGCTGATGTATATGTCAGACTAACTAAAACCTTTTGTTTATTCAACAGACACTGCAGCATATTGCTAATACAGAACCACACAGGGGATACTAATTGCTTCACATTCACTCATTCGGCAGATCTTTTTAAACATGTTCTATTGAAGGCATTGTGGAGGATAAAAATGAAAGCCTCTGGACAGCCTCAATTTCTCTAGACAGGAAATCTTGACTATTCATAGATTAGACAAGCCAGGCCAGATTTTCATACATTGGGAGGAAAAAGAAACCGTCTCCAAGCCCAAGTTTTGGCTAATTACAAACTGATGAGTTACCATACTACTAGATCACCTGGACTCATACCCCTCTTATTCTTGTTGCTTGACAAGTTCCTTATTCCCATTTTATACATTAAAGAATTAGCGATTTCAGAACAGTAGAGTGAAATGTCTATCAATTAAGTTTCCTGTTGGAGAATTTTGCCCCTGTATATATCCTGTAACTCTCAAGGAAATTAATTCCATACAAGCTTATCTATGTAAAGACATAATTAATAGTAAAAGGATAGCAAAAAAAATGAGAAGAAGAGTAAATAGCAACCATGCTGCCCAAGTTTCTTATCTCCCTCACTTTTCTGTTTTTTGTGCTTTTTTTGAGAGGTTGTTTTTTGTTGTTGTTGTTGTGCTATAGGGCACGTGTGCTCGCCAGAAAGACAGAGAAAGACAGAGAGACAGAAAGCGAGAAATCAACCCCCAGACGGGATGGTCATGCCGCAATCCCTTCTCCTCCATTCTCCTCTCGGGATCTTGGGCACGCACACACGCATGCACATGCCCCCAGCGTGAATTTAAGCCACTGGGTCTGGGACTCGAACTGTGGTCAACTACGTGGGAGTTCACGACATAGCCATTACACTAACTGCTGGTCCCTCCCTCACTTTTCTAAATATTCTTGTGATAAATTCCCATCAGTAGAAAGAACCTGTAGAGAGACCTCTTCACTTGCAAAAAGTATGTTCCTTGGTAAGCACCCAGATTTTGATGATTAAAAACTTCTGAATCGGGGCCGGCAGGTGGTGTGGTGGTTAAGGGTGCTGGACTCCCACATGGCCTACTGTGGTTCGAGTCCCGGACGTGGTGGCTTGCTTTCTCACTTTCCCTCTCTCTCTTTCTCTGTCTGTCTCTGATCAAACTGAAAAATAAAGTTCAATAAAATAAACCTTTAAAAAAAAAAAAACTTCTGAATGGAACTTCTGCTTGCAGATATGACAAAGCAGCTTGTTCGAGAGCAGCAATTCCATTAACATCAATAATAAGGAGGTAAGGATATTTTTTATTTGTTATTGTTCATCCCATACATTTAGATAACAGAATTGAATTAAAATTAAAGTTGGAAAAAGGTAAAGCAAATTATCATTATTTACTGATGGTATGATAGTTTATTCAGAAAGTTCAAGGAAATCAAATGAAACTGTCGGAAACAATTAGAGGATTCAGTGTTAAGATATGGAAACTAGGGACCAGCAGTTAGTGTAATGGCCATGTCTCTGGACTCCCATGTAGTTGACCGCGGTTCGAGTCCTGGAACCGGTGGGTTAAACTCACGCTGGGAGCGTGTGTGTGCGTGCCCAAGATTTCAAGAGGAGAATGGAGGAGAAAGGATTATGGCATGGCCATTCCCCCTGGGTGTGGGGATGATTTCTTGCTTTCTGTCTCTCTGTCTCTCTCTGTCTTTCTGGCGAGTACACGCACCCTATAGCAAAAACCTCTCCAAAACAAAAAAAGGGGAAAAAAAGGAAACCAAAGGATTTATACACAGAAGAAAAAATTGAAAAAAGGTAAAATTTGGAAGAAATATGAAAAAAAATTTTCTTGAATAGTTATTTAATTTTATTTATTATTTTTATTTTTTAAATTCAACCACAGAGACAGGAACAGAGGCAAAGTGAGAAAACAAGCCACCAGGTCTAGTACTTGAACCATGGTTTGCCATGTGGGAGTTCAGCACCCCAACCACCATACCACCTGTTGGCCCCAAAATATGAAAAACTTACATGAATAAAATTAAAACGACTGAGGGATACACACACACAAAGATGTATCAGTGACATAGGGCACTCTCATTCAGGAAATTTCAGCATGACAAACTTGTCAATTCTCCTTAAATCAATCTATAATGTAAGTATAATCTCAAGGGAAAAAAATAGAATTATTTATTTTAAAAACTTATCTATAGTTCAAATGGAAAGCAAACAAAAAGAAAATCAGAGAAATTCTAAAAAATAATAACAAAAGTAGGGGTTGGACGGTGCACAGTGGTATACCTGATTCTCTGCGGGGCAGACCCCCAGGGAAGGTTCAGAATTCATGTCTAGAGACCTCCCAGCATACAGCAGGCACCTGTCTCATCAATGGAGTTGTAAAGAAAACCTAAATTGAATCCAAATATTTATTGGAATTTGGCATATTCAAAAAGTAAGATATCAAAATCATGGAGAAAAGAGAAAATACTCTATAAATGGTATCGGAATAGCTGGGTAGCCAGTTGGAAAAACACAATGATTGAAACCCTGCTTCACATCTTATATAGAAGCAATTTCAGATGGATCGAGTATTTAAATGTTAAAAACTAACTGTAAAAGTACTGGGAGGGGGGACCAGCAGTTGGCCTAATGGCTATGTCGCTGGACTCCCATGTAGTTGACCGTGGTTCAAGTCCTGTACCCAGTAGCTTAAACTCACACCGGGCGTGTGTGCGTGCGCGCCCAAGATCCTGAGAGGGGAATGGGCGAGAAGGGATTGCGGCGTGGCAATGCCCCCGAGGGGTGATTTCTTGCTTTCTGTCTCTCTGTCTCTCTCTTTCTGGCGAGTGCATGCACCCTATAGCAAAAACCTCTCAAAAAAAATGTTAAAAAAAGAAAACACACAGATTTTGTATAGCTATGCCAATTAACCTCAAAGAGATCTGACTGATAGACATGAGCACAACCAGACTAAAATCATTAGTATATGGAAAAGATGAATGTGTTCATCAGTAGTAGGTTAATAAGCCTCTTGAATGAAGAGTCCGATTGCAAAGGTCATGAGAAAAACTATTCTGTCCTCTTCTAGCAGGAGTCTGCACATGTGTGGGAATGGATATCTTTGGCTCTCTTAGCTAGCAAACTAGAGGCCAGTAAATACTTCAGCCCTCTAATTAGCCCCTCTTGTTCATTTTCCATATTCACCACGTGGATTTCCAGTTATGCTTGCATTCCCCTTCATTCTCTGTAGGCCTCCTCCTGGGAGAATACTTGCTGACCATACAACAGGACTGAGTCTGACCTCCATGTTTTCCATTATAAATCTGTGAGTTATTTGACTCTTAAACATCAGACAAATGGGCTGTATTTATGTGACTGTGTCCCTGAGACATTAATATGCTCTTCAGATGCTGGTAAAATCAGCGTCCTGCATCTGCAAGACTTAAGGATCAAACACAGGCTATGGTAAATACACCAAGAAATACTTCCCCACCCTAAACTGCTTCCGTCTCTTAAGTAAAGCCCTGGGAGACCTGGAGTTTACTCCTGGGGCAACCTCAGGATAGGCTGACTGTGTGTCATCTGGTAAGCATTTATACACAGAGCACCAGTTACATGACAGGCAAAGAAATACAAAGAGAGACAGAGAAAGTCCTTCAATCATCCTGATTATAGGTCTCATCTAGTTCAGGGATTCTTACTCTTTTATTAAGAAGTCCCAAAGTTTTGAAGAAATGGAATCTTTTACAGAAAAATGAACAGAAACCGGGGTGCATTCAGCTTATTTTATTGCACTGAATTAAATTTACTCTTTTTATGTGTAATCTAAGGATAGACCCCAGAATTAGGCAGACAGCTGAATTATCTGGCTTTATCATGTACTAGCTCTAATAGATTTTTTAAAGTTGCCAGAGGGCACATGCACTCACCAGAGCCAGCCAGAGAGGGAGAAAGTACCTCCCAAGTGGTATGCTCATAATATCCCTTCTCTCCATTTCTCCATCCTGTCAGGATTTGGGGCACACACACACGTACTTGGCATGTATTTCAAGGTGCCAGGGATTTGAACTATGGCCTGCTGTGTAGGATCTGACTCCCTTAACCATTAAGCTATGTAGCCAACCCACATACTAGCAATGTAACACAGGACAAGTTGTTTATTTTTATTTTACAAGTTTTTGCATTGGGGCACATGTACTCACCAGAGAAAAAGAGACAGAGATAGTGAGAGGGAAAGTGAGAAATTATCCCCCAGGGAGGATGGCCACTTCGAAATCCCTTCTCCTCCATCCTCCTCCCAGGATCTTCAGCACCCACACACACACACACCCAGCGTAATTTTCAAGCCACCAGGTTCAGGACTTGAACTGCAGTTGGCCCTTAGGGAGTCCAGCGATGTAACTACTATACCATCTGCTAGCCCCCAGATAAGTTATTTAATTGCTCTCTCAGTTTTCTGGTCCAAGAAAGGAAAGTAATATTAATGCTCTTCTCATAGAATTTTTTTTCAAAAGAGATTTTTGTCTTAGGGGATGTGAATTTACCAGACAGAGAGAGTGAGACAGACAGTGAGAGGATAAGGGAGAAATCTCTCCCCTGGGGGGATGACCACACTGCAATCCCTTTACCTCCATTCTCCTCCTGGGATCTTGGGCACACACACACACACACACACACACACATCCTTGGCATGAATTTCAAGCCACCAGGTCCAGGACTTGAACTGTGGTTGGCCATGTGGGAGTCCAGTGACATAACTGCTATACCATCTGCTGGTCCCCATAGGATTTTTTAAGGGTTAAACTTTATATGAAGTGATTAGTGTCATCTCTGGTTGGTAGTGAGCAATCCATTACTGCAAAATATTTATCTTCAGTAATTTGAATTAAATCTAAGAATGTCAATAAAATAAAAGGCAACCTTAACTTTGCTCAATAGTAAGTTCTAGGGGAAGGCGGTTTTTGATTTAAATAAGAAATTAGGTTATATCATCTATATCATTCAGTTGACTTAATTTCTTTTTTTCCCATGGCAGGTAGAACTGACAACATTGATTCATACAGGTCAACACTCCCAGACAGAACTGAATTCACATTTCATCGCCATCATTCATAAGTCAATGGAAACATTTACGTTGACTTTTATTTTGCATCAAAATACTAGGGTGCTTCAAAAAGCTTTTAGACAAATAGAAGTTTATTTTAATGAAAAAAATAGAAATTCATTATTGTTGTTACATAATACATGTTTTCCATGAACTTTTGGAAATTCCTTGTATAAAAGCTGATAGAGTTTCTATGTAGTCTTAAAAAGTCTTAGTCACATAAGAAAAAATATCTATGCTGTTATAAAATCATGAATGAACTTCTAAATTGTCCTGCAGGCCCACACCCACCCTAACCTATATGAAGTTCAATCACGTTAAGATCTGCCCCTGGCAGGCCAACAGGTGGAATGGTGGCCAAGGCTCTGGACTCTCACATGGCCAATTACAGTTTGAGTCCTGGACCCTGCAGCTTGAAAATCATACTAGGTGAATGTGTGCATGCCTAAAATCCTGAGAGGAATATGGGGGTGAAGAGATTGCGGTGTGGCCATCCCCTCTTAGGAGTGATCATTTCTCACTCACCTCTCTCTCTCTCTCCAGTGAGCATACATGCCATATGGCAAATAAACAAACAAAACAACGAAAACAAAACCAAGAAAAAGATTTGCTCCTGGGCCAGCCACTGGTGTGGTAGTTAAGGCAGCTGCTTCCCACATGGCCAAATGAGTGATTTGAGTCCAGACCCAGTGGCCTGAAAAACCAACAAGGCACGTGTGTATGTGTGCCCCAGAAAATCCCTAGAGGAGGATGGAGAAAGTACTGTAGTGTGGCCATCCCCCTGGGGGTACTTTCTTACCCACTCTAAGGTGAGAAAAAACAAACAAACAAATAAATAAATAAATATTTGTTCCTTCACGTCAGTAGACTATGTGTAGTGCAGAAAGGCTTTCTACTCTGAACTTTTCTCCTAAATAAAAATTCTTTCTTTTTTTTTCTTTTTTGCTATAGGGCACGTGCGCTCACCAGAAAGATAGAGAGAGACAGAGAGACAGAAAGCAAGAAATCATCCCCTGGGGGAATGGCCACGCTGCAATCCGTTCTCCTCCATTCTCCTCTTGGGATCCTGGACATGCATGCACACGCACCCTGCATGAGTGTTTAAGTCACCCGGTCCAGGACTCGAACTGCAGTCAACTACATGGGAGTTCAGCAACATAGCCGTTACATTAACTGCTCGTCCCTCTCCTAAATAAAAATTCTTAAAAAGGCTGAGGTCAGGACTGGGCTCTAGTAAAGCTGGTGGCTTTCTCAGCAGTCGATAAGATAAACTTCTTTCGGAATTTCTGGCACAGCCCAAGTCCTGTTGGTGAAAGCGATGAGTCACAGCGGTGCATGGAGCTTTTAGCAAAGCAGGCAAAACAGGTGTGTTGTGGAGCTTCTCAGGGGCTGAGAAACACCTGAGCAAAACACTCTATCTACATAGTTGTCCTTGACCAAGACATTCTCCCCCATTTTGAGAGTGACACCGTTTTGTCAACTTTCCAAAAAGAGACCAGAAAAATTGGAATGCTTCTTGGAGGGCACCAGTGTGCAAATAAAGAATGATAAGCAGGAGCTGGTCGAAGAGTGGTCAGCAGTTTAGTCCAGCTGTGTTTGCCTACTGAGGTAAAGTGATTTAGGAGCCAGTGCAGGAATGTTTCTAGAAAGAAGGAAGATCAGTGACACTAGAAGAAAGATCTGTGAACAAAGATCATGCCTTTTGAGACTGGCATACCTTCAGTTTTCTTCTTTTGCCACAAGTCACAAACCATTTAAAATATTTCCAGGGTACAGTAGCTTCATTTAGTTTTCTCCCAATTTTTTTTTTCATTCTTTGTGAAGTAGGGACTTTTTAAGGTTGCCCCCAAACAAGTTGAGACAAGACTAGTTTTGTTATAGTTGCAGCCTTTTAAAATAAAACTTTTTTTTTCTCAAATGGAAAGATTCCTACAAAGTGAACATAACTAGCAAATAGCTTATGTATCTCTTGGTTGTGTGTGTGTGTGTGTGTGTGTGTGTTTAGAGATTTTTGCTATAGGGATATAGGGAGCATGCACTCACCAGAGACAGAAAGCGTGGATGGCCACGCCACAATCTCTTCTACTCCATTCTTCTCTTGGGATCTTGTGCATGCACTCACAGGTGCCCAGCATGAGTTTTAAGCCACCCCGTCTGGAACTCGAACCACGGTCGACTACATGAGAGTGCACTGATGTAACTATTACACCATCTGCTAGTCCCTCTCTCAGATTTAACAAATGTTAACACTTTACATTTATCTTAGATCTCTTTCTTTTTAAAGAAATAAGACATGACAAATAATGCCAGTGTTATAGCTCCTATACTTTTTTCTCTGTCCTAAGAAGTAACTGATAAATGTACTATGATGTATTTGTGCTTTTATTTCAAAAGTATGTTCCTGTCAAATCTGCATATATATTATTGTTTGTGTATTTTAGAAATTTATATGATATGGGGCCGGCAGGTGATGTGGTTAAGGCAGCTGGACTACCACATTGCTGACCGCAGTTCCTGGATCTGGCAGCTTCCTTTCCCACTTTCCTTCTCTCTCTCTCTGTCTCTCTGTCAACTTCAAAAATAATAATAATAATGACAATGAATAAAATTAAATAATCCTTTCAAAAAAATTTATATGATATGTATCAAACTTTCCATATATACTAGTTTTTCTTTTTCTTTCTTTTTTTTTTTTCTTCCTTTTCTTTCATCAGAAAAGAGGCAAAAATATAGGGAAAGTCAGAAAGCCTCTCATGGCATATGGTCATGTCCCAATTCCTTCTTCTTCATTTCTTCTTCATTTCTTCTTCATTTCTTCTTCCTTTCAGGATTTTGGGCATGCATCCATACATGTATGAAGAATACATTCTCTTTTTTTGTTGTTCTTTCTTTCTTTCTCTTTTTCCCTTCCTTTCTTTCTTCCTTCCTTCCTTCCTTTCTTTCTTTCTTTCTTTCTTTCTTTCTTTCTTTCTTTCTTTCTTTCTTTCTTTCTTCTTTCTTCCTATAGGTTTTGGCTATAGGGTGTGCATGCTCACCAAAAAGCCAGAGAGAAACAGAGAGACAGAAAGTGAGAAATCACCCCCAACAGGAGATGGCCACACCACAATCCTTTCTCTCTCACTTTCCTCTTGGGATTTGGGCATGCACACACATGTACCCAGCATGTTTCAAGCCTCAAGGTCCAGGACTTGAACTGCAGTCGGCCATGTGGGAGTCCAGCGCCTTAACCACTATGCCACCTGCTAGCCCCACCCTGTGTGTTTCTTGAACCATGCAGTTGTCCTATGGGATCCAGCCACCTCAACTACCACTCCATAGGCTGGTCTACTACTGGTTTTTAAAAATATTTCTCAGATGCTAAACAATGTTCCATTATATTTAAAAACTATAATGTATATATCCATTCTATTACTAGCTGTAGGAAATTTTCTCACTTTTCCACTTTCACAATTAGTGCTACAATAAACATTTATGCCCCTGTCTGTACATGTCAAGATTTCCCTAGGATAGATACCTAAGAACCCAGTTGCTGGGTTGTTGGGAAATTACATCTTCAACTTGCTCAGGTATTGCTAACATTTTTTTCAAAATGTTTGGATCAATTTACACTCAACACTGAGTTTTCTTTCCCACCATCTCTTGGCATAACTAAACACTAACTTTTGAAAATATAATAGGTATAAAATTATTATTATTTTTTTTGGGAGAGATTTTCACTGTAGGGCGCGTGCGCTCGCCAGACAGACAGAGAGACATAGAGACAGAAAGCGAGAAATCACCCCCCAGGGGGGATGGTCACGCCGCAATCCCTTCTCCTCCATTTTCCTCTCGGGATCTTGGGCACGCACGCACACGCACCCGGCGTGAGATTTAAGCCACCGGGTCCGGGACACGAACCGCGGTTGACTACGTGGGAGTCCAGCGACATAGCCATTACGCTAACTGCTGGTTCCCTAAAATTATTTTTTTTATTTTGGCATTTTCTTTAAGCATCTTTTCCTGTATTTATCTGCAGTCAGTTTCTTCTGTTATAAATGGACTTCATATCTTCAGACTATTGAAAAAACATGCTTGTCTTTTTTAGTACTCTGGATGATTTTCTTTATAGTACATGCCATGCAAATTTCTATTCCCATCTCGTTGCATATCTTTTCACTTTGTTCATGTGACAATTTTCATGTACTTGAATTTTTCAATCTTTGTGCTTTGGTCCCATAAGGCATTTCTTTTATTCTGGTTTCTTTGGAAACTCTGTATTTTCTTCTTTTGGCTGTGAGATCACAAGATGGAAGACCTTGTTAAATTTTGTAGGCAAGAATACTTCTGTATAAAAAAATTCTATGGCTTTTGTGTCTTAGTATGTTCAGTGGTTATAGCAGAAGCAAAAACAGTGCAAGTCAGTGGCGTGGTGATTAAGGCAGCTGTATCCTACATCTCTGACTATGCAGTTCAAGTCCCAGACCCAGCAGCTTGAAAACACACAGGGTGTGTGTGTGTATGTGCCTAAAATCCTGAGAGAAGAATGAAGGAAAATGGATTCCAGTGTAGCCATCTCTCCTGGAGGGTGCTTTCTCACTCCTCCCCCTTTCTCTGTCTCTCTTTGGCAAGTGTACATGCCCTAGAACTTTTTTTTTTGAGAGATTTTCACTGTAGGGCGCGTGCGCTCGCCAGACAGACAGAGAGAGACATAGAGACAGAAAGCGAGAAATCACCCCCCAGGGGGGATGGTCACCCCGCAATCCCTTCTCCTCCATTCTCCTCTCGGGATCTTGGGTATGCACGCACACGCGCCCGGCGTGAGTTTTAAGCCACGGGTCCGGGACACGAACCACGGTCGACTACGTGGGAGTCCAGCGACATAGCCATTACGCTAACTGCTGGTTCCCTAGAACTTTTTTTTTTAAAAGGCAAAAACAAAAGGCAAATATCATTTAAGAGCACCAACAATCCTGTGAGGTAATATTATGGCCAAGCATTTAAAATAATTTGTCCAAGTCCACATTCCTTGGAAGTGCCTCAGCATGATGTGAATATAAGGCGTCTAACTCCAGTTCCTGCTGTTATCCCTGCCTGCCTTTGTGGCTCTGTTTTTCCTTTGTATTTTTCAACTTAAGCTCGGCTTGATGTAAACAAAGGCAAATGCACATTAGTATAATGGTGGCATTCGTCAAATTGTTAGCAGTGGACATCAGAGGAAAACTGTATGCCACCTGGCTCCGTCAGCAGTCCACAAAGTCGTAATTTGACATTATAGATCATTTGATTTGCATTCAGACAATTTTTTTTTGTTCTTCCTATTTTTTTTAAACATGTGATCACTATACATCATTTAGCTTGTAAAGAGAATTGACCCAACATGAAATACACCGCAGACCAGTCCAGTTGAGAATACTATATATGTTATCATCAATACATAATAAACCATTTCTGTGTCCCACAAATGTCATGCTCTCTATTTTTTTCTCCCTGGTTTCCTTCTCTACACTCTTCCCCTCTTCCACCCTCCTTCCACATTGTCTCCAGTAGCATTCAGACAAATTTTTAACCAACAGGAAAAAAACAGAAGCTTTTCTTACTTGACTTGAGGATCTTTCCAAAGCCACAGACGTTGTAGACCTTTCCATAGAACTCGTATTCAATTGAATCCTTAATGTTCTTTTCTTTTAAATTATTTTTAAACTTTATTTATTACTATTGTTTTTAAATTTGTTATAGGATGTGTGCACTCACCAGAGCAAGACAGGCAGAGAGACAAAGAGATAGAGAGGGAGTGAGAAAGCAAGCTGCCAGGACCGGGACTCAAACAGCAGTTGATGATGTGGAAGTCCAGCACCCCAACCACCACACTACCTGCTGGTCCATGAATGCTTAATGTTTATTGCAGCTACTGGGGTTAAGGCTTTAGCTGTAAAGACAATAGACAAGACATATAAGTGTTTCAGGACACGTATGTTCTAGGGTGGGAGAAACTGTCAATAAACATATAATTCCATCAGTGATAAATATTGTGAATACTATAAAACAGTGCAATTTAACAGTGATCGACATTTGGGATGGAGAATTTGGCTTTAGTAGATTTGGTGGTCATGGCAGGCCTTTGGGGGCCAGTGACAGTTGAGCTAACAACTCAAGGATAGGAAAGTCTGGCTAGATCTGAGCACAGAGAGTTCTCGGCAGAAACACTATGGCAGGAAGGTGCTTGGGATATTTTAGGTACAGAGAAAAAGCTGAATTTAATGAGGAAGGGGGAGAGTCATCAGAACCAAAGTCAAAGGGGAAGACAGGAAGCAGATCACATAGGGTCTTAAAGACCATGGTAAGAAGTTTAGATTTTAAGTAAAAGAGGAAAGTTATAGAAGGTTGAAGGCAGAGGAGTGATGTGGGCTGTTTATATTTTGAGATCATTCTGATTGTTGTGAGGATCAAATAAATTTTGGAATGAAAGCTGATAGGATGATGGATTGGATTAATGGGGTAAGGAAAGAAATGAATCAAGAAAGCCTTCTAGGTTTTTGCTTGAACAATTGGATGGGTGGTGAAGCTATTTATCAAAATGGGGAAGAAATGAGAGCAATGGGGTGGGGACAGATGGACAAGTGGAGAGTTTGGTTTAGCCATGTTCCTTTTGAGAGGGTTATTAGACATCTGCATAATGGTGTCAAATGGGAAAATGGAATAAGAATCTGAAGTTTAGGGGGCCAGCAAGTGGTATGGTGGTTAAGGGCGCTGAACTCCCACATGGTCGACCACAGTTCGAGTCCTGGACCCAGTGGCTTGCTTTCTCACTTTCTCTCTCTCTCTCTCTGTCCTTCTCTGGTCAAATTAAAAATTAAAAAAATAAATAAATTTTAATAAAATAATTCTTTAAAAAAAGAGAACCTGGGGACCAGTAGTTAGCACAATGGCTATGTCGCTGGACTCCCATGTAGTCGATTGCGGTTCAAGTCCAGGACCTGGTGGCTTAAACTCACGCCGGGCGCATATGCATGTGTGCTCAGGATCCTGAGAGGAGAATGGAGGAGAAGGGATTGTGGTGTGGTCATCGCCCCTGGTGGGTGATTTCTCACTTTCTCTCTCTCTCTGTCTTTCTGGTGAATGCATGTACCCTATAGCAAAAAACCTTTCAAAAAAAAAATAGAATCTGGAATTTAGGGAAGATAAGGTTATTTTGAAATATAAATATGAGAGTGATTTCTAAAACCATGAGATTCCATAGAATCAGGTAAGGAGAGAGTATTATCTAAGGAGAAAAGAGGCCCAGTGATTAAGTCCTTAGCTTTTAGAGATTAAGCAGAAGAGGAGGAGTGGATACATAAGGTTGAGGAGCATCCACTGAAGGAGGAAGACAAAAACAAAACTTTTTTTGTGATTAAAAGGTTATAAGAAGGGGCTAGAAGCTAGCATGGTGGTTAAAACACTGGACCCCCACATGGCCAGGCCAACCACAGTTCGAGTCCTAGACCTAGGAGCTTGCATTCTTACTTTCCCTCTGTGTGTGTGTGTGTGTGTGTGTCTGGTGAGCACATGTGTTCTAAAAGCAAATTTTAAAATAATAATAAAATTAAAGAAAAATGTTAAAAGAAGGAAGATTTCATTAAGGAGGTAGCTGTTATTTGGGCAAAATAATGTATAAAGGTTAATTAGACTTTAAAAATGACATGAGCACAGAGTTTGTAAACATGAAGCCATTAATAATTTTTTTAGGAGAGATTTTTGCTATAGGGTGTATGTACTTACTTGCTGGAGAGACAGAAAGAGATAGAGAGACAGAAAGTGAGAAATCACCCCCCTCCCCAGTAGGGATGCCCACACCACAATCCCTTCTTCTCTATTCTCCTCTCAGGATCTTGGGCATGCACACATATGCACCTGGCATGAGTTTTAAGCTGCCACATCCAGGACTTGAACCATGGTCGACTACATGGGAGTCCAGCAATGTAGCCATTATGCCATCTGCTGGTCCCTGTTGATAATTTTGAGAAGAGTGGTGAATGGTAAGTGAAGAGGAAAGGACCACAGACCATTCATAAATTAAAGAAAGAATCATATGTGTGGAAGTAATAATAGTGATTAAAGGTAACTCTTTTAAGAATTTTGATAGTGAATATGAACAGAGAAATAGAACAATGAACAGACTGAATTCTGGAGTCAAGAGGAGTTTATTTCTTTAAGAGAGTGTGGTAGGAACAATGGCCCCTAAAGGCATCCAGGCCCAAATTCCTGGAATATGTTGGATTGTCGGCAAAGTCATGATGCATTTTTATAGAGAAAACCAGGAAAACACGTCATGATTCTCCCAACGACCTAATATTATGTTATGTGGCAAAAGTTGAAGATGAATTATGGTTGATAATCAGCTGACCTTAAAATAGTGAGAGTATCTAGGGATTATCCAGGTGGTCGCAAGGATCCTTAAAGTGAAAAAGGGAGGCAAGAGAGCCATGGAGAAGTGTGGCTATAGAGGAAGGCACAGAGAGGCTCTACTGCTTGCTTTGAAGATGAGAAGGGACCACCAGCCAAGGAATGTGGGCAGCCTCCAGAGGCTAGAAAAGGCAAGGAAATGGATTCTCTGCAAGAGCCTGCAGAAAGAAATCCAGCCCCTGCTGGTCACTTGGTTTTAGCCCAGTGAGACGCCCTTACAGAACTTCTATCCTACAGAACTGTAAGATGACAAAGTCATGTTGTTTAAAGGTATTATATCTATGGAAAATAGAAAACGAATACAGAGGGAATTATTAGAGCTCATTTGTATGCTGAAGGAATTATTTCATAGAGAAGAAGAAAATGAGTACACATGACAGGAGAGTATAATTGTAAGAAAATCGATATCAGGACTGCCTTTGAGAAGATCAGAGAACTTCATCTTCAAAGTTAGAAGGCAGATGAAGTCTAAGAGGTGGCAGTGGTAACATAACTGGACCCTCGTGGGAAAGCTCCTGAGTTTGCATCCCAGGACCTCCCTGGAGACCGCAGACTTGCACGTGCATGCCTATGACCTGGGCTACTGAAGACTGGGAATACATTGCAGTGTGGCGATCGCACTGAGGGTCAATCTCTCTAGAAGAAAATGGATAGATAGACTTAAAAAAAATTAGAGAGTAGATCCAAATATAGGAAAGTGAGTCAAGCTGTCTAGGGGAGACAAGGAGCTCCATTCTGAGAGGTCCTACTTTACTCAGTGAAGTGTGAAGGCAAATTCATCAAGCGAGAGTGAGGTTAGGATGGGGAGGTATTGAGGCTTAAAAGACAGATGTGAACTAGTCATTTTGGACTTCAGAAGAGCAAGCTCACCAGGATTATAAGATTGCCAGACAGTATAGACTGCCCAGTGAGACTACGGTCATCCCATACTTTTTTTTTTTTCCTGGAGAGATTTTTTGCACTTGCTGGAGAGACAGAGAGAGAAAGAGAGACAGACAGTGAGAAATCACTTCACAGGTGGATGGCCACACTGCAACCCCTTCTCCATTCTCCTCTCAGGATTTGGGGCATGCATCTACACATGCTTGGCTTGAGTTTCAAGACTCCAGGGCTGAGACTTGGCTGTGTGGGAGTCCAGCAACATAACCACTACACTATCTGCTGGCCCTACCATAGTGTTTTAACTAACCTTATTTAACTGAACAGGCACATACAGAGTGGAGGCTAATAATGGTAAACTTTAGGTCTGAGGCTGAGGAAGGAAGTTAGGATATGAAAATAGTGATAGATAATGAAAAGTTGGTATGGTTGGGGCCAGCAGGTGGCATGGTAGTCAAGGTGTTGAACTTGCACATAGCTGACCACAGTTCAAATCCTGTGCTGGGCAGCTTGCTTTCTCACTTTGCCTCTCTCTCTCTTTCTCCATGGTGAATGCATGTGCCCTATAGAAAATAATAATAATAATAATAGTAATAATAGATAAATAAAATAAGTAATTCATTTTAAAATTTTAAAGATCGATAGAGTCAATAAATTTAAAAAGTGGTTGGAACGAGGGTACTAGAGTAAGTGTGCTGAGGAAGGAGGTAATGTTTGGAAAATGAACTGGGATTTGAGAGCTGATATCTTAGAGGTATGCTCATTGATACACCTCCAACAACCAGAGATGCCTGACTGAAGAAGGGTAGGGAAGAAAAGGGTAATTGGAAGTGAGAAGGTCAAGTATCTGAGATGCTTAGAAAAATTGTCTTTGGGAACCAGCAGTTAGCGTAATGGCTATGTCACTGGATTCCCACGTAGTCGACTGCGGTTCGCGTCCCGGACCTGGTGGCTTAAAACTCACGCCAGGCGTGTGTGCGTGCATGCCCAAGATCCCGAGAGGAGAATGGAGAAGGGATTGCGGCGTGCCCATCCCCTCTGGGGGATGATTTCTCGCTTTCTGTCGCTTTGTCTCTCTCTGTCTGTCTGGCAAGCGCACGCGCCCTATAGCAAAAACCTCTACAAAAAAAAAAAAAATGTCTTTGTAGATATGACCACTAGGGAGTGGACATAAATTGGAGTGGAGAGGAAGACAGCCAAGAGCTAAGGCCCTCCATAAGTAAGAGTGACTGGGAGGTGAGTGATCAAAGAAATAAGGCACTTACTCTTTGCTGGGGGTGGTGTAGTCTGATGCATTAAAGCAACTCTGGGGCCAGCAGGTGGTATGGAGGTTAAGGCACTGGATCCCACATGGCTGCCTGAGTGTTTGAGTCTTGGACCCGGTGGCTTAAAAGTCATGCTTGGCACATGTGCATATGTGCCCAAGATCCTGAGAGGAGAATGGAGGAGAGGGAACTGTGGCATGGCTGTCTCCCTAGGGGTGAGTTCTAACTTTCTCTCTCTCTCTCTTTCTCTCTCAGTATCTCTCTGGCAAGCACATGCACCCTATAGCAAACTGAAGGAAAAAATACAAGCCTGTAAGAAAACCTTCCAATCATGTTAAGAGAGAGAGAGAGAGAGAATTCTGTTTTATTGTTTAAATTGCCAAAGGGTGTGTGCACTAGCCAGACAGAGAGCGGGAGGGAGAAAGCACCCCCCCCGTGGGGTGTGGTCACACCATGGCCCTTCTTTTCCATTTTTCTATCACGTCTCATTTCTGGACACGGACACACATACCCAGTTTGCTTTTCAAGATCCTGGACTGGGATCCAAACCATGGATTGGCCGTGTGGGGTCTAGGCTGTGGGGCTTAGTAGTCCCACAAATTATATAAGGTCCACCAAATTATATAAGCTTCAGGTACCATAGAGTCAATGTCTTCACTCATTAGGCCAAAACTCTGATTTAAGATTACATATAGGCAATTAAAAAAGAAAATACATACTAGTTACTCACCATATAGCTCTATCGTTTTTTAAAACCATTTTAAAAGAGAAATGCATTTATTCCTAATATGGTTATCAGAAAGTATTTTTTAGTGATTTTTCTTTTTTTTTGTTTTTGGAGAGGTTTTTGCGATAGGGCGTGTGCGCTCGCCAGTCAGCCAGAGACAGAGAGACAGAAAGCGAGAAATCACCCCCCAGGGGGGATGGCAACACCGCAATCCCTTCTCCTCCATTCTCCTCTTGGGATCCTGGGCACGCACGCACACATGCCCGGCGTGAGTTTTAAGCCACCGGGTCGAGGACGCAAACCGCAGTCGACTACGTGGGAGTCCAGCGACATAGCCATTACGCTAACTGCTGGTCCCTCCGCGAATTTCTTTTTTATACTAGGATCATTATATAATATAAAGGATCACATCTTCCAAAATAGTCTATGGAAGGTAACACATTTTGTAGAGCTCTTACAGTGTGAGAGATTACTATGAACTTAAGATGTAATTAATTGAGGAGAGAAGTCAGATGTAGAGATCTCTAATCTGGATTTATGGAGTCCATTTTGAAATATCTGGAAATCTGCAAAACGGATGAGTCGTACTTCCTTTTTTTTCTTTTAGAGAGATTTCTTTATAGGGCACATGCACTCACCAGAGAAACAGAGAGACAGAAAGCAAGAACTCACTCCCCAGGGGGACAGTCATGCTGCATTCCATTCTCCTCTTGGGATCTTGGGGATGCACGCACATGCCGGCCACATCTTGGGGATGCACGCACATGCCTGGCATGAGTTTCTAGCTGCTGGGTCTGGGACTCGAACCTCAGTTGACCATATGGAAGTCTAGTGATGTAACCATTATGCTATCTGCTGTTCCCAAATTGTACTTCTTATTAAATGTAATTGACCAAACACATGATTTTTTCTACTTCCTTAAGTAATGTCACTAAAACAGAAGTAAAATGATAAACCAAGTAAAACAAAGAGGGAGATAAGGACAAAATGTTGAAAGATGAAAGATGGAAAGCAGGTCAGCCTGTGGCATGGTGGTTAAGGCAGCTGGTTCACATAAGGCCACGTGCACAGTTAGAGTCCCTGTCTGGTGACTTGAGAAACACACCAAGTGTGCATGTGTTCATGCGTGCCCAAAATCACAAAAGGAGGGATAAATGGCAGAAGGAATTGCAGTGTGACCATTCCCCATGTGGGGAGATTGCCTCACTTTCTCTGTCTCTCTCTCAGGTGAGTGTATGTGCTCTGGGCTGAGGGGGGGAAGCAGATAGAGTTTAGCAGACCAAAAACAGGTGAATTCTAAAGCTCTACAGGAGACAAGGCTAATAAGAAATAATCCTTTTTGTCCTGCAGACCCCTGAAGAAAGGTTCAGAAACTGGAGGCATATACTGAAAGAAAACAAAGGCTGGGAATGAAAACAGGAGTTGAAGATCTGCATAAGGAACAGTAAGCGGCTCAAGTCCCCTCTGCCGGACTCAGTAGCTAGGAGGCTGATCCCGGCAGAGGACTGGAAGTTCACGTTCTGCAAATGTTGAATTACAAATGCTCCAAGCTTGAGAACACCAGGCATACTGAGCATCAGGATTGAATGAAAACCTGCATATTGAGTAATGAGACTCCCCCAGCCCTCTCTCCCTACTTGGCACCTGATACACTTGGCAGCACCGGCAGAAAAACAGTTTTGCACAGGGAAAGTGATCTGGCCAAAGGGAAGTTCCGCAGATGCTGACATTTGACACACGCTTCCACAGAACGCTTGGTCCAGATGCCAGGCCCCTAAATAAGGCCCATCAATCACTAAGCTCTGCCCTTTCACAGCCGAGCTTCCAATCAGCTTTTCAGTGCTTCGATCTCAAATATGAGTGAACAGCATACTGATGAGGAAATGCTCTACCATGAAAGATAAAGACTTAAACAAAAAGAGAAAAAAGGGAAACATGTAGAGACTAAGAAAGGGATCTTAAAAAGAATACTGGCAGAAATAGAAAATTCATAGAAAGGCTGGCATATGCAGTAGAGGAAATTTTACTGGAACTAGAATAACATGCCAAAGGTATGGAAAATAAGAATGAAAAGGTTAACAACTTTTAATAAAACAAGACCTAGCAGTCTGACATGTACTTAGAGTTCCAGAAAGACAGAACAGAGAAACAGAAGGAAAGAACTATCAGAGAAATGGGATACAGGCAGATAGTAGCTGAAAGGCAGAGAGCAGATGAAGAGGGTCTGCTGAGTATATAAAATAATGAGAGACCATATGAAGACTTCTCTTCAAGATAGTTCAGAAGACCTGGGTAAGAAGATTATAAATTTCCAGAGGAAAAATACAAAGTTCTTCTCAACAATAACTGTGGGAACTAGAAGACAGTTTATTCATGTATTCAAAATTATAAAGGAAAATTATTTCCAACCTAGAGTTCTATACTCCACCAAGTTATTAATGAAGTGTGAAGATAAATTGAAAACATTTTGGGAGCCAGCCTATGGTGGTTAAGACAGCTGGGTTCTGCATGTCTGACAGCCGGGTTACGGTATCAAACCCAGTACCTTGAAAAATATATCAGACGCATGGATGTGTGTGACCAAAATCCCAAGACAAGAAATAGAGAAGGGATCGGGACCAGTAGAAAGAATAATGGTTATGTCACTGGACTCCCATGTAGTTGACTGCAGTTTGAGTCCCAGACTCAGCAGCATAAACCTCATGCTCGTGTGTGCGTTTCCAAAATCCCAAGAGGAGAACAGAGGAGAAGGGATTGTGGTGTGGCCATTCCCCTTGGGGGAGTGATTTCTTACTATCTGTCTCTCTGGAAAGCACATGTGCCCTATAGCAAAAATCTCTCAAAAAACAAAAACAAAAAAAAGACAAAACCTACCACCAAACAAACAAGGAAATAGAGAAGGTACTGCAATGTGGCCATTCCCCAGAAGGATGCTTTCTGACTTTCCCTCTTTCTACCATGAGTGCATGTCTATTGCAAAATAATAAACAAAACAAAACAAAAACAAAAACATTTCCCATCCCACATGGCCTACAATGAGTTAAATTATTTCCAGAATTTACTGAGGATGTACTTCATGAAAATCAGGAGTAAAAATGAGAAGGAGTAAGGGACCAGCAGATGGTGTAATGGCTGCTGGACTCCCACATCGTTGGCCGTGGTTCAAGTTCTGGACCCAGAGGCTTAAAACTCATGCCAGGCATGTGTGCGTGCATGCCCAAAATCCCAAAAGGAGAATGGAGGAGAAGAGATTGTGGTGTGGCCTTCCCACCCTGGGATGGTGATTTCTCACTTTCTGTCTCTCTCTGTCTCTTCAGTGAGTATACTTGCTCTATAGCAAAAATCTCTCTTAAAAAACAAACAAACAGGGACCAGCAGTTAGCGTAATGGCTATGTTGCTGGACTCTCACGTAGTCGACCGCAGTTCGAGTCCCGGACCCAGTGGCTTAAAACTCATGCCAGGTGCATGTACGTGCGCGTGTGCCCAAGATCCCGACAGGAGAATGGAGGAGAAGGGATTGTGGCGTGTCCATCCCCCCAGGGGGTGATTTCTTGCTTTCTGTCTCTCTGTCTCTGTCTGTCTGTCTGGCAAGCGCATGCGCCCTATACCAAAAACCTCTCCAAACAAACAACAAAATAAAAAAACTCACACCAGGCACATGGGTGTGCGAGCCCAAGATCCCAAGAGGAGAAAGGAGGAGAAGGGATTGCGGAGTGGCTATCCTTCGGTGGGGAGGGTGGGGGGGGTGACTTTTTGCTTTCTGTCTCTGTTTCTCTGGTGAGTGCACAAGCCCTATAGCAAAATCTCTCTCTGAAAAAAAAGAAATGAGAAAGTAAAAAATGGGACTCAGGAAAAAAGAAGTCACACAGGAAACGACTCCCAGAATGTTAGGGAAGCATAATCCCTGGATGACCACAGAACAGAGTCTTAAAATCAATCCAGACTGGCCCAGCAGGTGGCATAGTGGTTAAAGGGCTAGATCTTACATGGTGAACTCTGGTTCAAGTCTGGGATAGCACCTTGAAAATCATGTGGGGTTGGGGCCAGCAGGTCGCATGGTGGTTAAGGGTGCTGGACTCCCACATAGCCGACTAAGGTTTGAATCCCAGACCTGGTAGCTTGCTTTCTTGCTTTCCCTCTCTCTTAATCTCTCTGTATCTCTCTAGTCAAATTAAGATAAATTAATTAATTAAATTAAATAATTATTTTAATAAAAGGAAATTGGAAGGAGAAGGCATAACACTCTAGGGGGTGATTTCTTGTTTTCCCTCGCACTATGTCTTTTTTGGTGGGTACTCATGCTCTATGGTGGTAGGGGTGGAATAATCAATCCAGACTAAAGCAGGGACTGGAAGGTTCCAGGAGAGATATCACCAGTAAAAATAGAAGTAGGACTGATAGACTGTTCAGTGCAATGAACTGCAATGATAGTAGGAGATTTGGGATGTAAATTTGCAACTAGTATATAGAAAAATAAGTCAATGATTCAAAAAAAAAATAAAGGCAAGTTTTTTGTTTGTTTGTTTTGTTTTGTAGAGAGGTTTTTGCTGTAGGGCGCATGCGCTTGCTGCCAGAGAGGCAGAGAGAAATAGAGAGATGGAAAGTGAGAAACCACCCCCCAGAGGGGATGGCCACGCTGCAATCCCTTGTCCTCCATTCTCCTCTCGGAATTTTGGGCGTGCACACACATGCGCCCAGCGTATTTTAAGCCACCAGGTCCGGGACTCAAACCACGATGGACTACGTGGGAGTCCAGTGACATCACCATTATGCCATCTGCTAATCCCAAAATAGAGGCAAGTTTTAACGGCAGGAAAATGAAATAGTTGTGCAACTAGGAAAAACAGTTGTAAAACAACCCTCAAAGAAATGCAATTAGGATGCATCACATATCTCAGTTGTGAACAATATCTGTATAGTCATATACATAAACATTGAGTGTTTAAGCAATAAAATACATGATATAAATTTAGTGGGAGTTTTACAGACAGACTTTGATTTAAGGTAATTCAATTTCCAGTTTTTTCACTTTGTTTTTATTGAGAGGTTTTTGCTATAGGGTTAAACAATTCTTAAAAAAAAAAAAAGAAAGAATTTCCCTTTTTTATACTGTGTATATGTATATGTATTATTTTGATTTTGGAGGATGAATTGCTTATGTTCCAGAAATATTTGCACTGAAGACAAAAGGGTTATGTTCCAATGTACTATTAATCGTTTCAGCACATAGAGGCTATTTTATACCACATCTAATCCACTGTCTGGAAAATGTTAAGACTTAACATTTAGAATAAGTTTCATTCTGACATAGTAAATGCTTTTATTTGTTAGCATACTCACAATTTCCTTTGTTTGTTTGTTTGTTTGTTTACTAGAGGGCATATGAGCTAGCCAGAGAGACAGAGGAAGAGAGAGAGAGAGAGGAGGAATCACCTCTGTTTGGGGAATACACCATAATCTCTTCTTCTCCTCGCCCTCTTTTTGGCGTTTTGGGGCATACATACAGTGTGGTTCTCAAGCTGCTGGGTGTGGTACTCAAACCACGGGGTTGGCCATGTAGGATTCAGCTGCCCTAATCATCCGGTCATGGAATTGTCCCCCCCAGCACTTTGTTTTTCAGGGCAGGTAGATCACTAAAATTAGTTATTTTAGGCCAAATCGAAGGTTCTCAACTGAGGAAGATTTTGACTTTCATAGAACTTTTGGCAATGTCACAATCAGGGTCGGGGACACTACTGGTTTCTAGCAGGTAGAGGCAAAGAATGGTGTTAAACATCTTACAATGGGTGGGACGATCCCCCAAAGAATTATCCAGTCCCAAGTGTCAATGGTGCCAAGGCTGAGAAAGCAAACTCTGGGTCTTTGAGAATTATTTCCTCAGAATGCTGCATCTAAAGATCGATGATACGCAAACATTGTGCAATATGGCATTGATTCAGCTAAATGTTTTGGTGCGATGCTGGAAGCAGTCTGGCTGTGCAAAGTATTTTTGGGAATATTAAGAATGGAAAAGGCAGGACTAGCAGATGGTGTAATGGTTAAGACGCTACATTCCCACATAGTCGACTGTGGTTCAAGTCCCGGATCCGGTAGCCTAAACCACATACCAGATGCATGTGGGTGTGTGCCCAAAACCCCAAGAAGAGAATGGAGGACAAGGGACTGCAGCGTGGCCATTTTTCCCAGGGGGTGATTTCTCAGTTTCTGTCTCTCTGTCTCTCCCCGTCTCTCTGGCGAGCACACATGCCCTATAGCAAAAATCTAAAAAAAGAGGAAGAATGGAAAAGGCAAAAGGTATGATAACAATAATATAATACAGTGTATTGTACCTCAATAATCTCTTTTCATCCACGGTTCATACAGCATTTTATAAACTAGTAATAACTACACTGGTACTCACACTGCCTTTTATCTCGACCTCAGGCACTTTCACAACACTCTCACACCGTAGGAAGTACTATTATTATCCCCATTTTATATGTAAACAGAGGCACAAAAGTTAAGTAATGTGTCCAGAGTCACACAGGTCAGTAGTGGCCAATATTCCTGACTCAGAGTCTATTAATATTAAGAGAACAGTTTTAAGGGATGTAGTGACAACTTTATGTGACATAAGCATGATCCTAGCTCATTGGAAGTCTATTGTTTCCAGGTCACATTGTTTATTTAGATCTTCTCTTTCTTGCCTCTCACACGGTCCTTAGAGACTCTAGACTGTGCTTGATATCCTCTTAACAGAAAGCACTGTGTTTATTGAGTCCCTTCCTTGAATCAAGCACACTTTACATGCCTGCAATTTTTTTAAGAGTTTATTCTTAATTTTTTTTTTTGGCCTCAGGGTGTAATGTGCTTACTGAAGAGAGAGACAGAGAGAGAGACAGTGAGGAGGAAAGCGAAAAATCACACCCACACCCACCCCCTGGAGATGGCCATGTCGCAATCCTCTCTCCTCCATTCTTCTCTCAGGATTTTGGGTCCAGACGCACACGTGCCTAGCATGATTTTCAAGCCACAGGGTCCGGGATTCAAATGGTGGTCAGACATGTGGGAGTCCAGCCCCATGACCGCTATGCCATCTGCTGGCCCCTATGTGGCTGTCAATTCTTCTTTAAGAATTACTTTATTTATTTATTTACTCGTTTTATTTATTTATTTTATTTTGACCAGAGAGGGACAGAGTGCGAAAGAGAGAGAGAGAGGGAAAGTGAGAAAATAAGCCACCAGGTCTGGGACTTGAACCATGGTCAGCTATTTGGGAGTCTAGCACCCTTAACCACCACGCTAAACAGGAGCCCAGCAGATGGCAGAATGGCTACATTGTTGGACTCCCACATAGTCCACTGTACCTGGTGGCTTGAAACTCATGGTGGGCATGCGTGCGTGGGTGCCCTAAATCCAGAGAGGAGAATGGAGAAGGGATTGCAGTGTGGCCATCCCCCCAGCAGCCGATTTCTCACTTTCTGACTCTCCAGCAAGCTCATATGCCCTATAGGAAAAATTTCTCTAAACAAACAAACAAAAACAGAAATATAGCCCAAAATGTGCTGTCATTACTAATATTACAGTAACAAAAGTCAAGCTTGAGAGAATTTAAACAACATGCCCAAGATATTCTCAGGTACTTAAGAGGGGATCTTCCAAAAATTAATGGAAAATAGGTATTATGAATAAGCCATGCATGGATTCCAAAAAATTTTACACCCAAATAAACTTGTACTTTAATTTCATTTTTTGGTGAACTTCCTGAAGTTTTCTTGTATGCTTTGTACCCAGGCTGACTATATCTTCTTTCTACTCTATTTTGCAGCCTCTCTCAGAGAAAATCCTCTGATAGAAGTATATGAATATGTTTCATGCTCATTTCTCTCTCTCCTTTTAAAATTCCAAAACAAAGTAACAAATGTGCCATTGAAGAATTTCAGGTGTGTCCACATTGGTACTAGCTAGACCCATTAGTTGTTTTTTTTTTTAAGAATTATTTATCTAATTTCATTTATTCATTTATTTTATTTTAATTTGACCAGCGAGAGACACAGACAGAGAGAGGATGGGGGAGTGAGAATGCAAGCCATGAAGTCTGGGACTTGAACTGCGGTCAGCCCTGTGGGAGTGTCCAGCGTCTTAATCACCACACCACCTACTGGTCTCCAGCCCATCAGTTTTTTAAACCTATTCCCAAGGGAGTCCTTTAGTTTTTCCAAGTATTTTTCCAGCCCTCTCTCCAAGTTACCTCTATATTCACGTCAACAGCCAGACTAAAGCCCCGAGCTGTGGGATCTGGGTTCTGAGAACACAGAGCATGTGTGTCACTTTTTGTTCCCATTCCTGTTGCAGGCACACACTGCCGGCCTGCCATGTGCACCCTGGCAACACAGGACTAGAAAGGAAGATCTATGGTAGGTAGCAGTGTCACTCGGGCACTCTGTCTACTACATGAAGACCTGGCATCTATAGCCCAGGACAAAGAGGTGCCTTGGCATTACCTGGATATAGTGAAGTCAGTCTTCCTTAGGCGCCTGTCAGTTGTCACCCACCCCGCCTGGATTCCATAAATCTTAATGACTTGCATCTGCCAAGACTGACCCTTTGGCATGTGAAGGATGGAAAAATAGAGACAATCAGTCCCAGTTCATCTCAAGTCAGAATCAGGGCAGCTTTAGTACTTGGGTAGGGAGCTTTGCTGCTAAACTCAGTCTGTAAAGAGGAGGTCTTCGGTAGAGATGGGGTTAAGCGCCAAACTCTAAATAATATTGGGATCATCTCCCCCGTGGCAGACCATAAAGCCAAGCTCTGCAATGCTGGGAGCCACATGGAAGATCCTGCTTTGGTCTGGTCCCACTCTCACAGGCCATGCCCCTGCAGGTGAGCTTGGCCGCCTGGGAAAAAGGCTGGAGGTGGCAGCGTCTGGCCCTGTGGAAATTGCTTGTCTCTTGCACAAAACAAAAATGAACTTAAAAAATTGGGATCACAAATGCAATCGATTGTTGAAATGAATTCTGATTTCTCCTGCAAGCCTAAAATAGCAAACTCCTGATAATTCGCTGACATTTTAATCTCCTTTTAGGCAAACCTTTTTTTTTTTTTTTAAACCAGGATACCATCGACTTTTCTTAAAAGGAGGGTGCTGAGTTTGTTTGTTTGTTTGTTTGTTTGTTTCTATTCTCCCATTATCCTAGTACATCCAGAAAGGGGCAGCGACGAGGAAAAGGGACGCGTGGGCATTTTCCCATCCAGGCCAGTCAAGGCCTTGAATCATCAGAAGTCCATGGAACTTTCCCCCTCAGACGGCGGCATTTGAGACTTTCCCTTGAATTATCAGCTTATACTTAAAAGGAAGAGTGGTGGGAGACGAGAGGCGAAGGGAGCAGGGAGGAGGGCGTGGAGCGTCCTCCCGGCCCGGCCGGAGTCCGCGGCGCCCACAGGCCGGACGCCGC
>NW_006159547.1:5997031-6008561 GCF_000334495.1 Tupaia belangeri chinensis | reverse complement strand
CGCCCCGGGCCGCCGCGGGCCGGAGGAAGAGCCCCCGGCCGCGGCCGCCTCGGGTGCACCGCCGCCACGGGGCGACGAGGAGGAGCCGGACAGCGCCCAGGAGAAAGGCAAGAGCTCGGGCCCCAGCGCCAGGAAAGGCAAGGGGCAGATCGAGAAGAGGAAGCTCCGGGAGAAGCGGCGATCCACCGGCGTGGTCAACATCCCCGCCGCAGAGGTGAGCGCGGCGCCGGCGGCCGGTCTGTGGCCAGCGGCCGCCACCTTGTGTCTTGTGCCGGGGAGCGCCCTGGTCTCCGGGGCCCACAGCTCTCTAGCTCGCACTTCCTATCCTTTCACCGAGTTGGGCTGGCCGAGGGTGACGGAGTTGTACTCCAAACAAACGCTTCCTGGGAAGTTCCCTAAGCCCAAAGTAGGACACGTGCTTTTCAGGCTTCCCACTGGATCCTTCTTTACAGGAGTGCAAAGACGTCTGGCTTCAGGACTAGCCTACCTAGACTTGCTTGCTTATGCTTGATCAGTTAGAAAAATTGATTATGGTGATGACGACATACTCTAGTTTCCCACGTGTTGATTTCCAGGGATCAGATTGTTGATCTCCTCTGTTAGCAATGTTTAATAACACCTGCAAAAGAAACGTGGTTGTAGCAACACCCAAGACAACTTTATCTCGCGATGAATGCAAGATGGGTATATTCAAACGAGTGCGTGCACTATTTCATGTATAAACCGACTGTTGATGAATTGGGCGCCCCAGAGCACAGTTCATTTCTGAGTGATATTTAGGACCATAGGGATGAATAGCCACTCACGAATCTGTATCTGGAAACATTCGTGGTACTGGTTTTCTTGTGGTTTTGTTTTGGTATTTTTGAGCAGTCTGCAAACGTTTCTGGAGGCGCCAGCATCTTCCTATTAGAATGGCTGGTAAAAAGTTTTAAATTAGTATATAATCGCACCTTCCTGTCTGAAACAACACAGCTCCAAAAAAGTTTTGGTTATATCCATAGCAGCTCGAAGTTTTGGGGAAGTGGTTCAGCTACTTTGTTTTCACCAAAAGCTGTATCTTTTTTCTCTTTGGCTCTTTAGTTCTCCCTCTCCACCCTTTATTCATTCAGCTTTGCCACTACTCATTAACTATTGAGAATTTACTGACTTTAATTGTGGTATAACTAAAAGCATTTGCAAAAAGCGTGTATATCAAATATGTCAAAATGTTTAACTCTAAATATGATTTCTGTACCTGGATAATCACAATGTGTCTTTGTAGAATGCATTTTTATATAAGTGTTTCAGATAGATTTTTATCAGCCAGGGTACTGTCCTCTGCGGTTTGCTACTTGCACAGAAGATCTGTTATTCATTAAATTGTTTTAAAAGGAATTCATAAGAGTGGTAATCAAATTTCCCATAGCAGCTCGAAGTTTTGGGGAAGTGGTTCAGCTACTTTGTTTTCACCAAAAGCTGTATCTTTTTTCTCTTTGGCTCTTTAGTTCTCCCTCTCCACCCTTTATTCATTCAGCTTTGCCACTACTCATTAACTATTGAGAATTTACTGACTTTAATTGTGGTATAACTAAAAGCATTTGCAAAAAGCGTGTATATCAAATATGTCAAAATGTTTAACTCTAAATATGATTTCTGTACCTGGATAATCACAATGTGTCTTTGTAGAATGCATTTTTATATAAGTGTTTCAGATAGATTTTTATCAGCCAGGGTACTGTCCTCTGCGGTTTGCTACTTGCACAGAAGATCTGTTATTCATTAAATTGTTTTAAAAGGAATTCATAAGAGTGGTAATCAAATTTCCAGGGTTTTTTTTTTTTTTTTTTTTTTTAAGTTGAAATATGAAGATTAAGAGGAAATTGAAGACAAGGTTTTGGAACAGCTACATTCCGCAACTTTATTTTTAAAAGTAGCTGATGGTCCAGATAAACGAATTTGTCATGTTCACTGTTTTCCTTATTCTTCATCTGACAGGGGGCTCATTTTGGGAAATATCTTGGCAGATGTTAATCTTCACGTTTTTTCTGGCTGGTTGTGCTAAAATGATTTTTCAAGGGCTTTTTTGCTTGTTTGTTTTTTTAAACACGACTAATGTTTGTTGGAGGAATGAAGTAAGGTGTATCTTGTGTCCTAAGAAACATCCTTTGTTAGGACTCTGGCTTTGAGTAAGGGAGCATAGTGCAGAGAATGTAGATGACTCCCCACTACAACTGAGTCTAATACTTTGGAATGTTTTTCGTTTGGGTGTTGGCAGCTCCTAAATTTAATCTTCCTTAAAAACAAACAACCCAGGGTACCATTTTTCTTTTTTCTTTTTTTGCCTGTGGAATTTGAACCTTTTTTATTGAATAGGGAATTGAGCACTGCTTTCTCTTAGTGGTAACTATGGCTCTGTTTTAAGCTGTAGGACTCAACAAAACATGGTAATGTTTTACCACAGTGTCTCATTAACAGGTATAATTTCTGAGTGGTTCCTTCTCACATTTTCAGTCTTTTAAAAATAAGTTTTCAGATTATTTTAAAGTAAAATATACGTTGCAAAAACATATATCATAATGGTAGACCTTTTTATTACTATTTTTTAGTTTTGCTACAGGGTTCACAGGTGTACTCATTGGAGAAAGTGAGAAATCCCACCCCCTCGGATTGATGGCCACACCTCAGTCCCTTCCTCCGTTCTCCTCTGGGGATTCCTGACACATTTGCACACACACTTAGCATGTTCTTCAAGCCACCAGATCCAGGACTCAAACAACCACAACAGTCAGCCCTGTGGGATCCAGCCGCCCCAACTACCACACAACTGGCTAGTCCCATTTTCTTATCTTTAAATTGTTGATTTTTGGGGCCAGCAGGTAATGTGGACTCTGGCCAACTGTGGTTCGAGTCCTGGACCCTGTGACTTGCTTTCTCATTCTCCCTGTCCCAACCTTCTCTCCCTCTGCCCCTCTCTGGTCAAATTAAAATAATAAAGGGGACCAGCAGGTGGTATGGTCATTAAGACGCTAGACAGTCCTACATGGTCGACCATGGTTTGAGTCCCAGATCTGGTGACTTGCTTTCTTTCTCTCTCTTCTCTTTCTCTCTGGTCAAAAAAAAATTTAATGGGACCAGCAGTTAGCTGGTTATGTGGCTGGACTCCCGTGTAGTTGACCGTGGTTCTAGTCCCGGACCCGGTGGCTTAAACTCACACCGGGCGCGTGTGTATGCTTGCCCAAGATCCCGAGAGGAGAATGGAGGAGAAGGGATTGCGGCATGACCATCCCCCCTATTTTTAAATAATTATTTTATTTTATTTATTTATTTTAAATATGCTGTAGAGCATGTGTGTTCATCAGAGAGACAGAGATGGAGGGAAAGTGAGAAAACAAGCCACCAGGTCTGGAACTTGAAATGGTTGGCCATGTGGGATTCCGTGCCTTAACCACCATGCCACTTGGTAGCCTCATAAATATTGATTTGGTTATTTTTTAGAATTGTGTGCTATTCATCTAGTATTTTTTAAAATAAATCTAAAATTTAACTTTATTTTACTTATTCATTTTAATTTGACCAGAGAGGGACTGAGTGAGAAAGAGAGATAGAGAGAAAGCCACCAGGACTTGAACCACAATTGGCCATGTGGGAGTCTAGCGCCCTCTACCACTGTGCCACCTGCTGGCCCCTCATCTAGTAGTTTTAATGAGGAGAATGCCAGCTGCTATAGCATTTCTTGTGTAATATAACTTAGCCCTTGTGTTTTGAAAAAACATATTTTATAAGCTTTTTAGTTATGAAAATATTGTAAAATGATGAAAATCTGTCAACAGTCAAAAATAGACTTGCATTTTATCTTGAGTAAGACTATGATTTTCAGACAGTATTCCCAGCCAAGTTTATATTAATAGATTAACATGTAGTTTGTATGTAGACAGCCTATTTTAGTGGTTGACAATTTCTTTCAGAAGTACTTATTAAGCATCTGTATAACACATTCATTATGATTTTAACTCATTTTACTAGTTGAAAAGTATTACATGTTATTGTTATAAAAGTACCTGATAGCTGCTAAAGATACCAAAATCAACTAGAAGATAGATTTAGCATGGAAGCAGGTCAAAAACTGAAACTGGCTGAGGAAGGTTGGAGAGAGAGTGGATTCTGTGTTTGATGACTCTGAAAGTCCAAATATCCAGTGTTTAATGGGGTATACCTAAGTTCATCTCATTTGCTAAGAGACAAAACAAACAAATAAACAAAACCCCTATTTTCTCAGGTTTTGCTTTTTCTATTTCATTTGGGTAATAATTAGCCTGAATTGGACAATTTGTATGAGACCTATGCTCTGCCGGTAGTTTCTGTGGATGCTTATCTCATCAGTCAGATGTTTGTTGCATGTCTGTGTACGAGACACTTCCTAAGCACTGGAGGAAACAAGAATAAAGGAGTTTATTCTCAAGGAACAGGGATGTAATTTAGGAAGAAGCCTAGACATAATTATGTGAAGAAAAAATAAAACTACTGGGTTAACTGTTTAAAGATCACCTTAACGCAGCCCGTAACTAATTATTTATTAGAAATATTGTGTATTGGGAGCCGGCAGGTGGCATGGTGGTCGAGAGCACTGGATTCCCACACAGCCAACCACGGTTCAAGTCTTGGACCTGGCAGCTTGCTTTCTCCCTTTCTCTTTCTGTCTCTCTCTGGTCAAATAAAAAAAAAATGATAATAATAAAAAATTAAATCAATAATTCTTTAAAAAAATATTGTGTGTTTGAGGCCAGCAGGTGGGTTGGTGGTTAAGGCACTGGACACTCCCACATGGCTGACCACAGTTCAAGTTCTGGACCTAGGGGCTTGTTTTCTCACTTCTCTGTCTCTCTTTGTATCTCTCTCTGGTCAAATGAAGATAAATGAATGAATAACTAAAACTAGATACCTCATTCTTTTTTAAAAAAGAAATACTGTGTATTTTGCGCCAGCCTGTGGTGTGGTGGTTATGGTGCATGGATTCCCACATGACTGACTGTGGGTTCAAGTCCCAAACCAAGAGGCTTGAAAAACAGAATAGGTGTGTGTGTGTGTGTGTGTGTGTGTGTGTGCGTGCGTGTGTGTGCGTGTGCGCATGTCCAAAATCCTGAAGGGCAGTTGGGGGAAATGGAGGAGAGGATTGTGGCCTGACCATTCCCTGGTAGGCATGGTGGCTGACTGGTTTCTCATTTTCTCTTTCTTTTCTCTTTCTCTGGGGAGCACATGTGCCCTATGACAAAAAAGAAAAAAAGGAAGAAAGAGTACTTAAAAGGAAGAGATGATTGGGTTGGGGGAAACTGAGGATGAGAGTTTTGACTCAAGCCTCGTATATGTTTCTAGACCCAGTTTTGCATATGTTCTCACATACACGTATGCATAACTGCATAGTATTTAAGTATCAGAATGCAGCGGGTTTTAACTCCGGCAGCACATTGGTAATCTGCAAGGAGCTTAAGAAAGTGCTCTTCCCTCCATGCTGATTCTTTGTCTTCTCCATCTTTCATGCCCTTATTTATTTAAAGTTTTTGTTGAGCATGTGTGCTTGCTGGAGAGAGACACACAGAGAGAAAGAGAGGGAAAATGAGAAATGACCCCCCCAGGGGATAGCCACACCACAGTCTCCTCTCTACCATTCTCTTCTTGAGATTTTGGGCACACATGCCTGGCATGTTTTTCCAGTTGCCAGATCCAAGACTTGACCCATGGAGTTGGCCATATTGGATCCAGTGCCTTAACCTCCACACTACCTGCTGCCCACTGCCCTAATGATTTAATGGGTCTTGGATGGATCTTAGGCATTGATACTTCTACAAGTTCCCCCGGTAATTTCAGGGTATGTAAGGGTTAGGAAACTATTTGGCTGCAGAATGGGGATATAGAAATGCCCACAAAGTGCTCTCAAGTAATATAAGAAAATACAGTAAGTACAGTGATAAGTATAGTCTAGTTCCTGAGCAGGGTACCGAGCTCAAGTGGAAGAATAGTTGGGAAGTGTTTCTAGACAATTATTCACTTGTTCTCAAATTGCCTGTGAAGTTAATGCCGTGGAATAAGTTTGCATACATGAATTAATAGATATAGTTACTTTAGAAAATATAATCTTTCAGTAGGTAGAAGTGGCACTGAAGTTTTGGTTTGAATAAAAAGTTACCATATACTTAAAGCTTCTGTTTGCATTGGTTGGTTAACAAGCTTTATGTGCTGTCTTAATTAAGGCTCACAGCAAATTCCATATGGTAGTTACAGCTACTCTTTTATCCTCATTTCTGGAGGAAAAAAATAGTCTTAGAATTTAAATGACTCAAGATCATATAGAAGGTAAAGAACAATATTCTAAACATTTCTGTACTCTTTTGGTGTATGTATGCATTTATGGAAAGGCTTTTAAGAGCTTTCGAAAGTCAGCCGATCTTGCATTATTGAGCATAGTTCCCTTCATTTTTTCTGTAATTTTTTTTTAAATGAAAGGTTATCTTAAATAATATAAATATCTGAGTGGAGAAAGTAGTGAAAATATGAAATTGAATAGAAATTAAGGTCAAATTGATAGGCTCAGAGATTGATCCGACCCTCTGATCTATGGCTTGCTAGGCAAAATTTGGAACCCTAGTCCATCAGCACAATTTATGTTTGGCCACTGGTCAGGAAATGTGGGTTTTTAATTTATTTACATGATAAATTATTTTTCTATTCTGGTGGAGTTATAACATCTACTCCCTAGTTTGAACTCAGGATGGTAAAAGGAGAATAAAGGAGCATTTAATGTACAGAAAGAACTTTTGAGGGAACACAGTTTAGATCATAGCTATTCATTATATTTCCTGAACATGATATAGGGCATGTTCCACTTAGTAAACTTCATAAATCCAGGTAGATTAAGAAATGCCTTTCGGTGTGTTCCAGACTGTCTACCTTTCTAAGTGATGAGTCAGGAGAGAAGCTAGTCATGACTCAGAGTTTAAGAAAATTGGATTGGTGAGGGGAGTAGATGTAGTGTAAACACTGAGGCTACTTAATATGATTTTATGCCCAACTTTTCTACATGTTTGAGCTCATTGGTAAATTGAATTTTAATATTGTCAGGATTTATAATGAAGTGTCTGAGCTGAGATGCCATGTCTCATAAAAATAATAATTATGCAATTAAAGTAGACAAGCCGGTATGCTTATTAAGCACCAGGTACAGTTCTGAGCACTTTACATGTACTGGTGTATTTCATTCTCGCTGCAGCCCTGTGGGAGTTGGGGCAGAGAAGGTAAGTTACTGACTTGACTGAGGTCTTGTAGGTAGTTAAGAAGTAGAGTGGAGAGAGTCGTCTGTGTTCAGTCTAGTGCTTAATAAACCGTCCGTGTGTTGGGGACCAGCAGTTAGCAAAATGGCTATGTCGCTGGACTCCCATGTAGTCGACTGTGGTTCGTGTCCTGGACCTGGTGGCTTAAAACTCATGCCGGGTGCATGTGCGTGCGTGCCCAAGATCCTGAGAGGAGAATGGAGGAGAAGGGATTGCGCAAGGCTTGGCCATCCCCTCTGGGGGGTGATTTCTCGCTTTCTGTCTCTCTGTCTCTCTTTGTCTGTCTGGCGAGCGCACGCGCCCTATAGCAAAAACCTCTCTAAAAAAAAAAAAAAGTTTTGGTTTGTTTTTCTCTTGTACACATAAGTTCATCATTTATAACCTTCCAATATTGTTACACTTAAACATTCATATTTTAAAGCATTCATGAAATTAAGTATCTGCCTTTCTCACATTTCACAGATAAAAGTAAGTTGTACTAGAATAATCTCAATTTTAAGTGTCTTGAAACTCGGTCACTCGTAATGGCCTGCTCGGGAGAAGCCGGATCCGACATGGCCACTGCCTTTTGAATCCCCAGCCCAGGCAGCTTGAAAAGACTCCAGACGCACATGCAAGTGCCCAGGATGTGACAGGCTGGGCGTCAGGAGTGTGGGATCTGAGTGGGACCAGACCCTGGGGAGGTGCTCCTGCTTTCTCTTTCTCTCTCTCTCTCTCTCTCTCTCTCTTTCTCTCTCTCGTGTGCACTCAAATGCTCTCTCTTGAATAATCAAACAAAACCAAAAAACTTGGTCATTCTTCCAGTCTGTTCTCCACTGCTTAATGACAGAATGCCTGAAGCTGGGTAATTTATAAAAATCAAGGTTTATTCAGCTTGTGGTTTGGAGGTCTGGGGAATACATCAGATAAGGATCTTCTTCCTGATGAAAAATATGGCAGAGGGCATCACACGGCAAGCACATGTGTGTCTCTCTTGTTCTCTCTTTTTATAAACGCAGGACGAGTCACATGGGGGCCCCACCCTGATGACCTTAATCCTTCCTGTGGTCACATCCCAAAGAGTTCACCTTTCAACACCACAGTTGGAACAACTGTGACTCACCAGATTTCAATGCATAAATTTTTTTAGGGGGGGAGGGATTTAAACAATAGCTGTCACCTACTAGAACTTGTTTATACTGGGGTTTAGTATAAGAGGTTATTTGACTTAACTGAATATAATACTTCTGTTTATATTTCTATGTATCTTCCATGACGATGCAAGGTTCTACCAGGTAAACAGTTGAGAATAGCAATTCAAAGTTGTGTTTTTTTTTTTTTTTTTTTAAAGAACTTTAGACTGCTTATAGCCTTAGCTATGCTACTGTGTTACTTAAGTCAGTATCCTAAAGGAGGTGGCTGGGGAGAGGGGCAGTACCTGTGCCAGTGTCACCTCCATTCTTTATTTGAAAAACAGATTTTTAGAATCCACTGGAAGAAGGGAGGTTACCAAGATGCTGGATTTTTACATGTGCTTGAGTGATTCTTCTTTTCAAAATATTTTATTTAAGTTTATTTATTATTATTATTATTATTATTGGAGAGGTTTTTGCTATAGGGTGTGTGTGTTTGCTAGAAAGAAAGACAGAGACAGAGAGAAAGCGAGAAATCACCCCTCGGGGGGATGGCCATGCCGCAATCCCTTCTCCTCCATTCTCCTCTCGAGATCTTGGGCAAACACGCACATGCACCCGGCGTGAGTTTAAGCCACCGGGTCCAGGACTCCAACCACAATCAACTACATGGGAGTCCAGCGACATAACCATTATGCCAACTGCTGGTCCTTATTTATTATTATTTGTTAAGAGTTATTTTTATTTAACTTTATTTATTCATTCATTTATTTATTTGTATTTGACCATAGAGGGACTGAGTGAGAGAGAGAGAAAGTGAGAAAGCAAGCCACCAGGTCCAGGAGTCGAACCATGTCAGCCATGCGGGAGTCCAGCACCCCTAACCTGTCTTGTTTCTTATCCAGAATTTGGAAGCCTAACTACAGAAAACAACCCTAACAATTAATATGTAATTAGAATTTTTACTGTCATTCATTTAAAATCTTTATATCACTAAGGTATGTAATTGTTTGTAAATATATTTAGTAATTAACAACTCAGACTTTTTTTAAAGAGAGAGAAAGAAGAGAGAGAGAAAGTGAGAAAGCAAGCTGCCAGGTCCAGGACTCCCAACAGTGGTTAGCCATGTGGTAACCAGGTGGTAGCACTTTAACCACCACGGCTGCCTGCTTGCCCCTTTGTGTATTTCTTTCATGAGAGAGAAGAAAGACAGACGGACACAATTTTTACCTTGTGATCCCCTCCTAGCCTCTCCAGCCCAGATCACAGGTGCTCCTGGCACAGGGAGGTCTCAGGACCATCCCTGTGCGAGTCCTGTTGCTTTACCACTGTACCACCATCGAGTCTCGAGCAATTCAAACTCTTAAGCCAGTTTTGGCCATCTTATCAAACTGTTAGAAAATGCAATAATTTTTTTCCCTTTTGTTTACTACACTTGCATGTTAAATCTGTAGGCAACCTTGACTAGGGATTTTTTTATTTTTTAAAGAGAATTTTTTTGCTATAGGGTTTATATGCACTCGCAACAGAGTCAGACAGAAAGCTAGAAATCACCCCCCAGGTGGGATGGTCATGGTGCAGTCCTTTCTTCTCCATTCTCTTCTCAAGATTTTGGGCATGCATACACACGTTCCTTATGTGGGTTTTAAATCTCCAGGTCCGGGACTTGAACCTCAGTTGACTATGTGGGAATCCAGCGATGTAACAATTATGCAATCTGCTGGTCTTGACTAGGGATTGGTTTTTAACTCACTTGGTTAACAGCTGAGGTGACTGTTAGATTAAGTCTCAGGAAACTGTTATAGTTACTGGTATAGGATAGAGCCTTGGCTATCTGTTAAATTCTCCTTAAGTTACTTATAAATAAGTACCATGTATGGGTAAAACTGTGGGACTATTTTTAAAAATTTTAAAAAGACTTATTTTATTTATTATTATTATTTTTTAATTTGACCAGAGAGAGAAAATGAAAAAGCAAGCCCAACCGCCAGGTCTGGGACTCAACCTGTGGTCAGTCATGTGGGAGTCCAGAGCCTGCTTGCCCCACTGCAGGAATATTTAATTTCTAAAAGTATCTATGTTATAGATTTCAAAGCTAGAAACAGATTTAGAATGTTGAAATCTAAATGAACTTTCGTTCATTTATTGGTGGTAGTTTTAGGAAATTTCAGTACATTTCTGTGGGTCACAATGTGAGTTTTACTAAGTCATTTATTTTAGTAGCTGAATTCAAGAAATTGGGCAGTTGTGTTCTGGAAATGAGTATTTCATTAGGGTTTTGCTGAAATGAATAGTAGGAAAGAATGTATGCTGTAGATTACAGAAATAGCTATAACAACTAAAAATTTGCTTTCAGGTTCTTTATAATAACCTCAAGGAGACTGATTAGGATAAATAATACATTTTGAAATATGGACTAAAACATGTTTATGATAAAATTAAGATTTCAACTAAGACTAAGCTTATCTATGGGCATATAAACAAATTGCTTAATGTGATTTCTTTGAAAATTTGAAAGTTTTATAAAATACGCATTGATTTTCTGTTACTTTGGAGTTTCTTTAAGAATAACTTTAAAAGAATATGTATCTTAGTTATGAGAAACAGAATTAATGTTCAGAAGATGATGCTTGAGGAGTATAAAAAAAGATTATATTAGCTGAAAGAAAGAAGTCCTTTTAGGTTTAGAACTTTTATTTTTAATAATTATTTTATTTTTATTTACTTTTTTTTTTGAGAGGTTTTTGCTATAGGGCATGTGCGCTCAACAGAAAGACAGAGAGACACAGAGAGACAGAAAGAGAGAAATCACCCCCCAGGGAGGATGGCCACGCTGCAATTCCTTCTCCTCCATTATCCTCTCAGGATCTTGGGCATGCACACACACGCACCCAGGGTGAGTTTAATCCACTGGGTCCAGGACTCGAACCGCGGTCAACTATGTGGGAGTTCAGTGACATAGTCGTTAGGCTAACTGCTGTTCTCAAGAATTATTTTATTTAACTTTATTTATTTATTCATTTGTTCCTTTCAATTTGACCAGAGAGGGACAGAGAGAGAGAGGGAGAGGAAGAAAGAGAGAGAGAGAGAGAGAGAGAGAGAGAGAAAGCAAGG
>NW_006159547.1:5981323-5996986 GCF_000334495.1 Tupaia belangeri chinensis | reverse complement strand
GGCCATGTGGAAATCCAGCACCTTTAACCACCACACCACCTGCCTGTCCCTAGGTTTAGAATTCTCAACCAGACTTCTTGAATTGTATAGTGCAAAAAAATATTGATCCAAATAAAATTTGTATAATTTTTTTGAGAGGTTTTTGCTATAGGGTGCGTGCGCTTGCCAGAAAGACAGAGAGATGGAAAGTGAAAAATCACCCCCTGGGGGGATGGGCACATCACAGTCTCTTCTCCTTTCTCCTGTCGGGATCTTGGGCATGCACACACACACGCCCAGCGTGTCTAGGACTCGAACTGCGGTCGACTACGTGGGAGTCTAGTGACAGAGCCATTACGCTAATTGCTGGTCCCTCAAAATTTGTATAATTTTTTTTCCAAGATTTTTCTCATAAGACATGCACTCGCTGGAAAGAGAGAGAGAGGGAAAGTGAGAAGTCACCCCCCGGGTGGGGGTGGCTACACCTGGGATTTTGGGCATGCACATACACATGCTTGGTGTGATTGTCAAGCCTCCAGGACCAGGACTTGAACTGTGGTCAGCCATCAGCACCTTAACCACCCTGCCACTTGCTGACCCCTAAATTTGTATAATCTTAAATTACTTATTTTTGCTGGTAAAAGTAAGGTGTTTATTGTATTTCTCCTGTGGAAATAAATCCACATGAGAAATGATATTAATTATATTATTCAAGTTAATTATTTAAAAATTTTTTAAAAAATTACTTATTTTATTTATTCATTCATTTATTTTAATTTGACCAGAGAGAAACACAGAGAAAGCAAGAGGGAAAGGGAGAAAGTAAACCACCAGGTTCAGGACTTGAACCATGGTCAGCCATGTGGAAATGTCCAGCACCCCAACCACCATGCCACCTGCTGGCCCCGAAAAAAAATTTTTTTTTTAAAGAGAGCTTTTTGCTTTAGGCGCCTGTGCTCACCAGAGAGACAGAAAGCAAGAAATCACTCCCTAGGGGGATGGCCACACCACAATCCCTTTCCCCCCATTCTCCTCTTGGGATCTTGGGCACACGCGCACATGCTCTCCTAGTGAGTTTTAGGCAGCCGAGTCCGGGACTTGAACTGTGGTTAACTATGTGGGAGTCCAGTGATATAACCATTATACCATTTGCTGGTCTCTGTTGTTTTTTTCACTTCCCAGAGGGTGCATGTGCTTGCTCAAGAGACAGAGACAGAGGGAGGGCAAAAGCACTCCCACACGGGGACATGGCAATGCCACAATGCCCCCTTTTCCATTTCTTCATCCTGTGAGGATTTGGGGCATATATGCACACATGCCTAGTGTGTTTTTCAAGCCACCGGGTCTGGGATTTGAACTTTGGTTGACCATGTGGGATCCAACTCCCTTAACTATAAGTCTATGGAGCCAGCCTATATATTCGTGTTTCTAATATTTTTGTGCGTCTACATAAGAAATGGAACCACACTGTAAGTACAGGTCTGTGTGAGTAATTTATCACTCACTATGAGTATTCTTATGGTGTCGTTCCTCAAAAATAGGGATGGATGTATTTTGTGTCATTTGATATTAAAATACTTGACCATTGCTTCACTGGGAAAGGACCTTCCTGTTTCTCTGTCTTATTATGTGGCTTTTGAATTGACAGATAAATAAATAGTTTTAGATTAATAGCTATTTATTTCTCTTTGTGTATTATATTTTTGAAATATTCTTCATGAAATGTGTTTTGGGTCATCACAGAGGCTTGTGGGTGCTAAGACCTTCAGATAAGGTGAAGAATGTTAAGCGTTTAACCCCTGTGACCTCTGATTTCACTGGGAACTTGGTGTCAGAGATGCGGTAATTGTAAGTATGTATGTGTACTACAACTGTAGATTCCTGACATTTGTCATGGCATACAAGAATCACACAGTAAAAATTTTGCAGTGTATGTGAAAATGGCATAATGCTTAAAAACTTTTCAGTGGGGCTGGCAGTTGGCATAGTGGTCAAGGCATGGGACTTCCACATGGCTGACTGTGGTTCGAGTGCCAGACTTAGCACCTTGCTTTCTCACTTTTCCTTTCTCTCTCTGTCTTGAGTAAAATTAAAAAGATAAATAAATATAAAAATAAAAATAAAATTATTCTTTAAAAAAAAGTCAGTGGCACGTACAGAGATAAAAACCTGGGAACCAGCAGTTAGCGTAATGGCTATGTCGCTGGACTCCCACGTAGTCGACCGCGGTTCGTGTCCCGGACCCGTTGGCTTAAAACTCAGGCCGGGCGCGTGTGCGTACGTGCCCAAGATCCCGAGAGGAGAATGGAGGAGAAGGGATTGTGGCGTGACCATCCCCCCTGGGGGGTGATTTCTCGCTTTCTGTCTCTATGTCTCTCTCTGTCTGTCTGGCGAGCGCACGCGCCCTACAGTGAAAATCTCTCCCCCCCCAAAAAAAAAAAAAAAACCTAATGAAGACTATCTGTTTATACAGGTGTTAAATGGTTAAGAAATATATAAAATATTTATTGAAGTACCAAAACAAATATGACTCTTTTTTTTTCCATTAAAAAAGGCCAGAAGTTACTTACTTTTTCTTTTGGTTTAATAGAAGCAGGTATCAGAAGGGTTGTGGCTTGTGAGTTCCTCTGGTACAAGGGGTATCTGATATTGGGGTGGCAGTGTTATACTAGATGTGGACGGGTGTAGCTCATAGCGTGCACATTCTCTTATGGTACCTGGCAGAGTTGGGAGGTGTGTGTGTGTGTGTGTGTGTGTGTGTGTGCGTGCTTCTGTGTGGCTTGGTTACAGGTTACTGTGTTCACCTGGTGCTTCATACATTTGTGCAAAAGCAAACACAATAGTAGTGTGACACTCAACTTCTTTGTGAATGTAACAGTTGCATTGGAACCAATTTACATTTTCGGAACAGGTGTCGGTGTATATACTATGGCTTAATTATAGTACAAGTTTATTTTGGTGCAAAAACATTTGAAATCCGTGCATATTTTTTCATGGTATACATATTCCATGGATGTTTTTCAAGACCCCTTGTGTTTATCTGTGTATATCTATATTTCCATCAATCTCTCTGAAATACATAAAACCATGACTTGGGAAGACCAATCCAAATAATGACATTGAGAAAGGGATGGGGAACAGACAGTGGTTAGGAATGGGAACATCCATTTAAGAGAATACTATTAGTGATTGCTGGGGCAGTGACAGTAGAAATGGAAAGGCAGGGATAGACGTGTGAGCTGTTTTATTGGTTTAGAAAGTACGTAACTGAATATTTTGAGCTGAAAAGGTCTTTAGAGATAATCTAGTCCATTACAAAAAATAGTTAATGCAGGCTTCCCAGACTGCTCTTACCTCAAAACAGGTAGCATTTCACCTTCAGTCTTCTTACATCTGAGTCAGTCTAACATTCCCCCTCTAGGGCTATCATTACCTCCTAAAAGGAGTCTTGCTTATTTTATTTCATTCCTACTCTCTTAAATACTCAGCCTTCCTCTTGGTGCTTCTTGCTATACTGAAATGTATACTTAATTCCGTTTCAACTTCAATTTAATTTTTAATTTTTATTATTTTAGGTTTTTACCTTTGTGTGCTCACCAGAGAGAGAGAGAAAGAAGGTGAGAAATCACCTCCCTAGTGGGGGTGGCATGCCGCTGTCCCTTCTCCTTCATTCTCCTCTCCAGGTTTTTGGCCATGCACATGCGCCCAGCGTGATTTTGAAGCTGCCAGGTCTGGGACTAAAACCCATCTTCAGCCTTGTGGGTATCTAGCGCTTTGACCACCATGACACCTGCTGACCCCAGTTTTTTTTTATTTTTTTAAACTCAGGAGGGTCCATGCATTCATTGGAGAGAGAAAGAGAGCGAGAGGGAGAAAGCACCTTCCCATGGGGGCAAGGTTATGCTGCAGTCCCTTTCCTTTCATTCCTCATCCTGTCGGGATTTTGAGCATGCATGCACATGTGTCTGACGTGTTTTTCAAGCCACTGGGGCTGAGACTCAAACCTTGGTTGGCCATGTGGGATCCAGCTACCTTACTAGCCTCCTTTATTCCTCTTTTAATTTTTCAATTTCTTAATGGTATTGTCTACACTTACTGACTTCTATTTCACTATTGCTTTTTTGAAACTCACTTCCCTAAGGTGGCTTGTGACCTCCCTATTGTCAAGTGTGACAGCCTTTTTTCTGTTTTCATCCTATTTGACCTCTCTGTAGCATTCGCCCTAATCATTCTTCTTCCTTGTGTGCTGCAGCGTTCTCATTAGATTCTTTTTCACTTGATTTATTTGGAAACATTTGAGTGCCTGCTATTTGCACTAGTACTAGATAATTCCAAGATCCTCACCAGTCCTTAAGGAACTTTCTGTCTTCTCTCAAGGAAAAACGTAACACAACAAATACATAATTATAATTTGGTATAGTAAGAACTATAGTGGAGAAAAGAACAAGGTACTGTCCTAGCTCAGGAAAGGGGACCTAGGGGCCAGCAGGTGGCATGGTGGTTGAGTGTGCTGGACTCCCACGTGGCCGATTGTGATTCAAGTCCCGGACCTGGTGACTTGCTTTCTCACTTTCCCTCTCTCTCTCTCTTTCTCTCACTCTGTCCCTTTCTGGTTGGTTAAATAAATTGGTTAAATAAATAAATAATAAATTCTAAAAAAACGGAAAAGAAAAAGAAAAGGGAACCCTAATTCTCTAAAGGAGTCAAGGAAGGCTTTTCCTAAGATAAGATGGTGTTATTCCTTGGATCTTAGGCAGTAAGGATTTTCCAGGCAGAGGACAGTGTGACATTTTAGGTAGAGCAACTAGCATGTGCAAAGGGTATAGCTGAGAAACAGAGCCTAGAGTGGAGCTCTTGGTGATACCAAGTTGCCAGTGTCCAGTCTGAGTTTAACTGGGAGAAGTTTATAGCTTAATATTGCTCCTGAACTTGGATTTTGCCCTGCACTTGATATAAAAGCAAATATTTATTCCATCTCTGGATTCTTCCAGTTTATTACAGAATACTGATGCTTCAGACCGATGTGCTAAATGATGGGCATTGCCTTTGAATCTTTTCCCATGTATTATTATTATTATTAATTATTTAACTTTATTCATTCATTTATTTTTAATATTATCAGAGATAGACACAGAGAAAGAGAGAGAGGGAAAGTGAGGAAGCAAGCCTCCAGGTCTGAGACTTGAACTGTGGTCAGCCATGTGGGAGTGTCCAGCGCCTTTAACCACCATGCCACCAGCTGGTCCCTCCAAGTATTATTTGTTCAACTCCTACAAATCTTTCCCCTCTCTTCCTCCTTTCTCCCACCTTCCTTCTATTTTCTTAGAGAAACTCAAGTACTTCCCCAAACCATCTTTAAGGAACAGTGTGAAGAAAATTTGAAATAAGTCAGCAAAGCCAAGATTGTACAAATAATGGCTATAGATTACCATTTATATATTTTTTTAAAAGAATTATTTATTTATTGTCATAATATTTCAATTTTTTTTTTTTTTTTGGAGAGGTTTTCGCTATAGGGTGTGTGCGCTCGCCAGACAGACAGAGAGAGACATAGAGACAGAAAGCGAGAAATCACCCCCCAGGGGGGATGGTCACACCGCAATCCCTTCTCCTCCATTCTCCTCTTGGGATCTTAGGCACACACGCACACGCTCCCGGCGTGAGTTTAAGCCACCAGGTCCAGGATGCGAACCGCAGTCGACTACATGGGGGTCCAGCAACATAACCATTACGCTAACTGCTGGTCCCTATTTTTCAATTTTGACCAGAGACAGACAGGAGAAAAAGAAAGAACAAGCCACCAGGTCCAGGACTTGAACCATGTTCAGCCATGTGGAAGTCCCGCACCCTTAACCACTTGCCGACCCCGCCATTTATAAATTTTTGGCACATCTTTTGTTTCTATTTTTATATGTTGGGATTATATTTTATGTTGACTTTTATAATTTACTTTTAAACTTAACATTATTTTATGAGTAGTATTATCTTTTTTTTTTTTTTAAGTTTTCCCAAAGGACTCATATGCTCGCCAGAGAGAAACACAGAGAGTGAGAGAGAGGGAGAGGAAGAAAGCATCCCCTATGGGGAATAGTTAGGCCACAATTCCTTCTCCTTCATTTTTCCCTCCTTTTGGGATTTTGGGCATGCATACACTCATGCCTGGCATGTTTTTCAAGCTGCCTGGGCTGAGATTTGAACTTCACGGTCAGCCATGTGGGTTCTGGCTCCCTTAACATGAGGCCACAGTACTGGCCTGTTTATCTTTCTTTTTATGAGAGAGAGACAGGGAGAAGAGGCAGCACCCCCAATAGGGTCTTGATGCCACAATAGCACCATCCTCCATTAGTCCTGCATCATGAACATATGCAGGCCTGGCTTACTCAGGGAGGTTTCTGAATGTGAACCCAGGGCACTCTCATGGGGGTTTTCCTTGCAGAGTGTCGAGTTTTACCTCTGTGCCACTGTCCAGTTCCATGATAAAGATATTTTTGATACGGTCTCACCATGTTGTGGTTTTCCTGCCCCAGCCTCCCAGGTAGGTAGGGCCAGAGACACACACTACTGTGTCTGACCTGTTTAGGGCAGTCTGGGAACTAAGTCCAGTCCTCGTATGCATCCTCTTGCTTGTGCCGCCGTGTCTGGGCCTGTTTGTTATATATGTATGTGCGTATGTGTGTGTGTGTGTGTATGTTTTTGCCTTAGGGCATGTGTGCTTGCTTAGGAGGGAGGCAGAGACAGTGAGAGGGAAAGTGAGAAGTCACCCCCCACCTAGGTGGGCATGCCGCAGTTCCTTCACTATTCTCTTTCTGGGATCTTGGGCGCACATGCGCATGTGCCTGGCTTGAGTTTCAAGCAACTGGGTCTGGGACTCGAACCATGGTTTACCATGTGGGAGTCCAGCGACTTAATTGCTACGCCATCTGCTGGCCCCAACTGTTGTTATTCTTAGTGGCTGCAGGGTATTCTGTAATACGATGACTCAGTATAGCTAGCTTATAGTTGTTAGGTTGTTAGTACATGTAATGGGTTAGATACTGTTTTAGGCCTTTTGAATATTTGAAGTTCACAATTTTTGTCCTTGAGTAATTTGTAATCTAATTGGGAGAGATAAGATTAATAAGATAATTCTAGAACATTAAAAACGTATCTAATAAAATGTTAAATGTTAGACTGTACTTAGTACAGAGATGTGAGAGATCCCTAGAGGTCTGGATGGTCCACAGAGTTTTGTGAAAGGAGTGTGAGGTTTATACTGAATCCCAATAAGAAATGGGCAGATGAAAGGACCAGGCAGTGGCACAGTGGTAATGTAACTACACCCACTTCAGAAATGTTTTGGGTTTGTGTCCTGGGACCTCCTTGAGCAGTTCTTGTGATCCAGGCTTGCTGAGTGGCAAGACTCTTGGGGGTGCCTGTCTCTCTCTCTCTCTCTCTCTCTCAAGGAAGAAATAAATGAACTTAAAAGAAGGGAAAGAAGAAAGACCGAGCAAGAAGAGAGTCATAGTTCAGCCTGGGAAAACAGAGTGGGTGGTGGTACAGAGGTGAGAATTAGAACTGGATAGAGGGTTATATTAGGAAATAATAGTAGACGCAGTTGGAGGAGCAGAGTTGTGAAGACAAAGCAGATTTTAGGCTTGTGTGTCAGGCTACAGGAGAGTCTGAGCAAAATATGTTTATGTTATGAGAGAAGAATTTTAAGGAAGCTGCTGTTGGGCAGTGGTGCATGGCATAGATTAAGGAGAACTGAAGTAAGGCGGCGAGTGGGAAGGCTGTTGTATGTGACACCATGAGGACAGTGTAGTAGAGAGGTTTACGACCATGCTTTATGTCTGCTCCACCGACCGTTACTGTCCTCAGAGTACATAGGTCTTATTATTATCTTGAGTCACATGGGAATTTCAGTGACAAGAGCAGAAATAATTTATGCTATATTTGGGTTTTTAGAATATTTTTTTAAATTTATTTACTCATTTATTTATTTTAATTTGATCAAGGAGCGAGAGGGAAAGGGAAAGTGAGAAAACAAGCCACCAGGTCTCGGACTCAAAGCGTGGTGGGCCATGCGGGAGCGTCCAGTGACGTTACCACCACACCACCTGCTGGCCCCCTCGAATATTTTGTTAAGAATGATGAATGAAGAGATGGTTTTGTAATTCAGAATAAGCATGCCACATTAATAGGAGGTGACATTTTTGTGCTCAGTGGGCCTGGCACTATTCTGAACTTTTATTTGTATTTACTCATTAAACCTTTAGAACAGCTCTAGGCAGGTCATCACCACCATTCCACATTTACAGAGGAGGAAAGCAAGGCACAATGAATAAGCCTCACTGAATTTCCAGCTCTAGGAATTAGATGCGCTTGCCCTTGCCTCTACATCTTGATTTGATTTTCTGTGCTTGCAACTTCCCACCAGGCTCTTACTGTGAGAGTCGGAGCAAGCTGACATCCTTCTATTAAGCTTGCTTTCAGATTTTTAAGTATTTTAGAGACTCGTCTTTCCTACTTATCCCGAGGTAAAAGTTCTGCCTGAGAGGAAAAATCAGTCATAAGCAGGGCTAGCTCGTGGCATGGTGGTTAAGCGTGCTGGACTCCCATATGGGCGACCATGGTTTGCGTCCCAGACCTGATCCGATTAAAATAAATAAATAAATAAGTAAATAAATAAAAATGTAAAAAACGGCATAAGCCTTATGTACCTTAAAAACAGTAGGTAATTTGTAATACCTGGGAGAACTTAACACATGATTTGTCATGGGTAATCCATATACACATAATCTAAAATTAGTTCTGGCTGTTAAAGATCTGATGTTATTTGTTGTCTGAGATGAGAGAATTAAAAATATAAAGCCAATAATAGTGTCATAAGATCATTTGATTTCTTTTTTTAAGAATAATTATTTATTTTATTTATTCACTCATTTATTTTTTAATTTGACTAGAGAGAGGGTGAGAGTGAGAGGGAGAGGAAGTGAGAAAAAGCAAGCCACCAGATTCAGGACTCAAACCCTGGTTGGCCATGTGGCAGTGTCCAGTGCCTTAACCACCATGCTACCTGCTAGTCCCATGATCACTTGATTTCTTGATTCCTCAGTTTCCAGAAGTTCCAAGTAGTAGAACTTAACCTATTTGTGGAATGCTTTTATTAGGAGTCAAAAAAGACTAATATAAAGTAGTCTACCTCCTCTTAGCTCTTGTTTTTAGTTCTTATAAATCAAATCTTTACCAGTATATTATTAATATATTCTTATTAGCTTTATATTAATACTTACCTTTTACTAAGTGAACCAAGAAACTACTCTCTCAAATGTTGTTTTAAAGTTCGTATCAGTCAGCACCCAGTCTCAACAGAATTTAATATGAGGAATATTTTTTTTATTAGATTTTTGCCGTAGGACGTGCAATCTCTGGAGAGAGTCAGGGAATGACAGTGAGAAATCACCCCCTGGGGGGATGGCCATGCTGCAGTCCCTTCTTCATTCTCTTCCTGGGATTTTGGGCATGCATGCACATACATCTGGTATGATTTTCAAGCCTTGGGCCTGGGACTTGAACAGTGGTTGGCCATGTGAGAGTCCAGTGTCTTACTCACCATGTCACTTGCTGGCCCCAGTATGAGGAATGTTTAATCCTGCCAGCTGTAGGCACAGAAGTTAAAACAGCTAGATCCTACATGGCTGATGGCATGATTTGAGTCCTAGACCCAGTGATTTGTGAAATCTTGAAAGGAGGGAGAGATGGAGGAGAGGGAGAGCAATGTGTCTGTCCTCCATGGGGGGTGCTTTCTTAGTTTCCTCCCCTCTCTGCCATGGTGGGCATATATACCCTTAGGCAAATTTACAAAACAAAATGAAAACAAAATAATTGTTAACTAAGTACTAGAAAAATCAAAAAGAATACTAAGACGTCATAGATAGCAACTGCAGGAAGCAATTATGATTTTTTTTTAGAATTGGGAACAGAGAAAGTGTTGAAATTATTAAAATTTAGAAGATTGAGGCAAGGGCCTCTGGAGCTGGAACTCAGAGCTGGTGGACGGGCACTGTTACTGAGATTGAAAGAGGGGCTCAGCAGTCTCTGAGGAGGGGCCTCTAGGTGGCTGGTACTGGAGTCACGGAGGAGCACGTGAGGCTGGTTTCAGCTGTAAATGCTGCCGAAGTGAGCAAGTGAGGCCCAGGTGAAACTGGCAGGAGCGGAATAAAGCAAAGTACTAGGAAGCAGATCGGAAGGAGCAGACCGCTTCTCCATTCTCCAGCCTTGCGGTTTCTCTCTAGTCCTTTCTCTGTAAAACCTGACAGAAAGTGAGTAAATTTGCTCACTTGATGGTTGTAGTAATTGAGAAGTTTGACCTATAACTGGATATTTGATTGTATGGGGAATTATTGTTTATTATTTAAATAGTGGTGATGGGATAGTGTGTGTAGTTACAGGAACCCTTTTAGGGAGTATACGTTAGTCTATGTAAGGTAAGCTATGTCTGGGATTTTCTTCCTAATAATGTGGGGATTGGGGACCGGAGTAGTACAAGTATAGATGAAATCAATAATTGTTAAAATTGTGGTGATGGACATATGAGGATTTTCTTATATATTTCAAAATTTTTTGGAATGAAAATTAAAAATAGATTTTGGGGAGAGACCAGCAGATGGTGTAGTGGTTACGTTGCTGGACTCCCATGGATGTAGTCAACCGTGGTTCGAGTCCTGGACCTGGCCTCGTACACCAGGCACATATGTGTGCATGCCCAGCATCCCTGGAGGAGAATGGAGGGAAAGGGATTGTGGTGTGGCCATCCCCCCCCTTGGGGCGGGGGATGATTTATCACTTCTCTCTCTCTGGTGAGTGCACATGTTCTATAACAAAAATCTCTCTCTCTTAAAAAAAAATAGATTTTAGGGGAGACATGCAAGTGAATAAAACTGATTCTAGCCGAAACGTGTGTATAAGGGGTCTTTAAAAAGCGCATGCAAGGGACCAGCAGTTAGCGTAATAGCTATGTTGCTGGATTCCCATGTAGTCGACCGTGGTTTGATTCCCGGACCCGGTGGCTTAAACTCACGCCGGGCACGTGTGCGTGTGTGCCCAAGATCCCGAGAGGAGAATGGAGGAGAAGGGATTGTGGTGTAGCCATCCCCCCCGGAGGGGGATTTCCCATTTTCTGTCTCTCTCTGTCTTTCTGATGAGTGCACACACCCTATAGCAAAAACCTCTCAAAAAATAAAAAGTTCATGCAAGATGTGTATTATGAGAAAACTGCATCAAAATATACTTATACTTTTAAATTCCATTTTCCCGCAGGCTTTTAGATGTCACCTCATGTGTGACCCAAGGCAGACAATAAGCCTGGTGGGAAGTACTAGGCAGAGAATGCAACGGGGAAGTAGGCTAGAGAGTGGGGCTGTGGGAGTGGTCATGCCTCTTAAGGTTGGAAGGAAAGTCTCTTTGAAGCAAAGCATTGAGTTGAGATCTGAATTTTGGGAGGAAAACAGTGCTGTAAAAACCAGGGAAAGGAGCTAGGGATGGGGGGGGGGAGTGTTTTAGGTAGGGGCAACAGAAAATGCAAATGGCTTGAGGCAGGAAGATTCTTTAAATAGTCAGCTTATTGCAAAGGTATGTGTAGCTACAGAGAGGTAGATGAGAGATAGGCAGGGCCCAGGTCATGATAGAGCTTGGATTTTACTTTGGGGTAGTGGGGAACTGTGTTTTGGTTGAAGCCAGGGAGGACTGGATCTAGTTTTTGTTTCAGAAAGATCACTTTAGGGTCATTAAAGAGTAGGCTGTGCGTGTGAGGAGGAGAGAGGGAAGACCATGGCAGCACCACAGGGCAGAGAGGCAAGGTAGAAGTAGAGGGAACAGAGAGAAGGGATTACATATGGGATATAGTTTGGAGATAGAGCTGACAGTACTACGTGTTTAAGGACAGCCAGGTGGCATGGTGGGTAAGGTGGCTAACTCCAACTGGACTGACTGTGCGTGGAGTCCTGGACCTCACAGCTTAAAAAGCACACTGGGCGTGGGACCAGCAGTTTGCATAATGGCTCTTGTCGCTGGACTCCCATGTAGTCAACTGCAGTTCGAGTCCCAGACCCGGTGGCTTAAACTCATGCCAGGCGTGTATGTGTGTGCCCAAGATCCCAAGAGGAGAATGGAGGAGAAGGGTTTGCAGCGTGGCCATCCTCCCTGGGGAGTGATTTCTCACTTTCTGTCTCTCTGCCTCTCTCTGTTTGTCTGGCAAGCACATGTGCCCTATGGCAAAAACCTCCAAGAAAAAGAGAAAAGAGGAAAAAAAGAGAGAGAAAGCACACTGGGCATGTGTGCATGTCAACACAAAATCCCAAGAGGAAAATAGAGGAGAAGGAATTGTGGCATGGCCACACACAACCCCCACCCCCACCCCCACCTCCTCCCCATCCCCGGTTTGATTTCTTACTTTCCCTCTCTGCTTCTCTGAGGTGAGTGCACTCACCCTATGAAAAAAAAAAGACTTTCTCAAGGTTTAATCTATTATGGTGGACTCCTTTAAAAATACTAAAAGAAAAATCAATCAATTGGATTTATTTTGATGCCATGAATTAATAATACTTTGCATTGCTATTAGTTCAGTGAAAAAAAAAGTCATGAAGCATTGTAACCTTTTCGTATAAATCGTTACTGAGCCTCTGTATACTATATGTTGTATCTAACATCTCAAGTATTTGTATGCTGGGCATTGTTCTAAGTTCATTACATACCTTACCTCATTAAAGGATCTTCAACAGTTACCGAGGTAGATACTGTTCTTATTCTGACTTTCCTAGTGCAAAAAAAACTATTCACCATGCCCAAGTATGATTTATCCCAGGTATGCAAAGCCGGTTTAACATTGTAAATCAACTAATATAACCCATCATATCAGTGGGCTAAAGAAAAATTGTCTCAGCCTCTGTGGAGTAGTCTGGAATGGCAGACCGCAGTGCTGGAAGCTATATGGGCGACTGGTTTGGATCCCTAGCCTGGTCCATCTGAGAAATGGCTAGTCATCTGTGCGTATCTGAGATCTTCATGAATGAGACCCTTGTTGAAGGTCTTTCTCTTTTTCTTTCTCTCTTTCTCTTCCTCTTTCATGTGTGTTCTCTATCATGAGTATTAAAAAAAGAAAAGTCGTACGCTTACATCAATAAGTGCAGAAAAAGCCCTTTTGGCCAGAACTGCCATCTTCCAGTAATTAACCAAAATGATGAACACAAAGGGAAAGAGCACCCATTATGTGTTCTCTATGCCTCTTAGAAAACATGGAGTGGTTCCTTTGGCAACATATATAGGAATCTATAAGAAAGGTGATATTGTATAGACATCAAGGGAATGGGTACTGTTCAAAAAGGAATGCCCCACAAATGTTACCATGGCAATGTTACCCAGCATGCTATTGGCATTGTTGTGAACAAATAAGGGCGAGATTCTTGCCAAGAGAATTAATATACGTATTGAGCATATATATACATATATAGAGAATTCTTTTTTTTTTTTTTGGAGAGCTTTTGCTATAAGGCGCATACGCTCGCCAGACAGACAGAGACAGACAGAGAGACAGAAAGCAAGAAATCACCCAGGGGGATGGCCACACCGCAATCCCTTCTCCTCCATTTTCCTCTCGGGATCTTAGGCACGCATGCACACGCACCTGGTGTGAGTTTAAGCCACCGGGTCCAGGACTTGAACCGCAGTCAGCTACATGGGAGTCCAGCAACATAGCCATTATGCCAACTGCTCGTCCCTGTATTGAACATATTAAACATTCTAAGAGCAGAGATAGCTTCCTAAAATGTGTGAAGGAAAATGACCAGATAAAGAAGGAAGCCAAAGAGAAAGGTACCTGAGTTCAACTGAAGCGCCAGCCTGCTCCACCCAGAGAAGCACAGTTTGTGAGAACCAATGGAAAGGAGCCTGAGCTACTGGAACCTATTCCTTATGAATTCATGGCATGTTGGGTGTTAAAAATAAACTAATCGATAGTCTATTAAAAAAAAAGTGCAGAAAAAGAATTTAGCAAAATCCAACATCTATTCATGATAAACATGTCTTAGTAAACTAGGAATAGTAACTTTCTCAGTTTCGGTGAGAGTATGAACAGAGTGCTGGTAGGTGGTCTGGTGGTTAAGGTGCTGGACTCCTACATGGCTGACCACAATTCAAGTCAGGGACCTGGTGGGTTGTTTTCTCACTTACCTCTCTCTCTGGTCCAATTAAAGAAATAGTAATAATAAATAAAATGAAATAAAAGTAATTCTAAAAAAAAGTACAGAAACCTTAGCCTAATATTAGTTGTTTAAGAGCTCTAAGGAAAATTCTTACATTATGTTTTAGTCCAGATGGATATATATTTTGCTGGATTTTTCCCCAAAATATCTAGTCAGATGTTTTCTAAAAGAAACAAATCAAAATCTGTCTTTGACTTTTCAAAGATCCTTAGAAAAGAATGTTAATTTTTTTATTGATTCAGTGAAATGTTCTAAGGGTAAACCATTTTGAACTTCAGTGCTTTCTTTCTGCCTGACTTCATTCTAGATGCAGTGTATGTGAATTCAGAGAAGCTACTTCCACTTTCAGTATACAGACTAGAAGTCCCGAGTTCTCAGTATGTTGATTAAAACCTTTCCTGTGTTGATGAAATCTATCCACACGGTTCTCCAAGAGAGAAGATTCAGTCTCGAGATTGGTGGAATATTTTATATGGCAAGTTGATTAGAGAAAAGGTTTTCAATTACACTTCCCAGCACTTTTAATTTTGTTGAATTTGAGTTTAAAATAGTGAACACAAAATAATTTTAGGCTAAAGTTGAGTCTGAAATGGATATTTGAATGTAATGTTTTCCTTTTTAAAGCAAGATTATTTTTAAAAAATTTTATTTATTCATTCATTTATTTTTAATTTGACCAGAGAGAAACAGAGATAGAGAGAGAGAAAGGGAAACTGAGAAAGCAAGCCACCAGGTCCGAGGACTCGAACCCTGGTCAGCCATGTGGGAGTGTCCAGCGCCTTAACCACCATGCCACCTGCTGGTCCCCAAAGCAAGATTTTCTTTAAGAATCTATTAGTATCTCAGTATCCTCAACACTTGGCTTACTGCTTGCCATGTAGGATTAAGATTTAAAAATTTGACAGCTGGGGAACCAGCAGTTAGGGTAATGGCTATGTCACTGGACTCCCACGTAGTCGACCGCGGTTCACGTCCCGGACCCAGTGGCTTAAACTCACGCTGGGCACATGTGCGTGTGTGCCCAGGATCCCGAGAGGAGAATGGTGGAGAAGGGATTGCGGCATGACCATCCTCCCTGGGGGTGATTTCTCGCTTTCTGTCTCTATGTCTCTCTCTCTGTCTGGCGAGCGCACGTGTCCTATAGTGAAAACCTCTCAAAAAAAAAAAAAATTGACAACTGACTCCTGATGAAGAAATTATTTCATTTATAAATTGTGGTTTTCATCCTAGAGTTTTGCTTAAAAATCACCAAATTTTGAAGGTTCCTGCCCTGTTTTTTTTTTTTTTTAAGTTTCTAAAGTACTTTTTCTTTTTTTTTTTTAGTGGTTTTTGTTATAGGGCACGTGTGCTCGCCAGACAGAGAGAGAGAGACAAAGGCAGATAGAGACAGGAGACTTGAAAGGGATCTTCCTACCACGCGAGTTTTGGATGCTGGAGGCCCAGTTAT
>NW_006159547.1:5924458-5981306 GCF_000334495.1 Tupaia belangeri chinensis | reverse complement strand
GCACGCACACGCGCCTGGTGTGGGTTTTAAGCCACTGGGTCTGGGACGCAAACCGCGGTCAACTACGTGGGAGTCCAGCGACATAGCCATTACGCCAACTGCTGGTTCCTGAGTACATTTAAAATTTGAAATTCAACTTATAATAACCTTTGTGTGCATGTATGTGTACACTACAGTTTTAATATTTAGTATTAGACAATATTTGCCAAAAAAAAAATGGGTATAAGAATCAGTTATGGTGCCAGCATGTGGCGTGGTTGTTAAGGCTCTTGACTCCCATGTGGCCAACCACAGTTCAAATCCCATACCTGGCAGCTTTCTCTCTCACTTTCTCTCTCTCTGCCTGTCTCTGGTGAGCACACATGCCTTGTAGCAAATTTTAAAATAAAATGATAAATAAAATTAAATAATTCTTTCATATTTGTTACAATAATTGTTATGAATATGTTCCAGATTACTGCCTTTGAAATATTTGCTGTTCTAGGAAACCTTTTTTCATATGAAATGGAATTTCTAGAATGAAATAGAAATAAAAGACATTTTTAGCATTTTTAAGCCTATTGATATTTGTATGAAGATTTTCATTTTTATTCATTGGAATTTTTGGCCAAGAAATATAGTTTGTACTATTATAATAAAATAATACAACAGGTGACTTTCTCCTGGCAAAACATATGACCTGTCTGATTTTATTTTGATTCAAGGAGTAGATTTGGTACTTTTTTTTTTTTTAGATTTATATCACCAGATTCCATGGTACTTTTAAGTTTATTTTTATTTCTTTTTTTTTAATAATTATTTTATGTAATTTTATTCATCAATATTTAAAAAAATTTGACTAGAGAGAGACACAGAGAGAAAGAGAGTGAGAGAAAGTGAGAAAGCAAGCTGCTAAGTCCGGTACCTGTAGTTGGCTCTGTGGGAGTTCAGCACCACTACGCCACCTGCCAGCCCCTTCTTTATCTTATGTGTGCGTGAAAGAGAGAGATGGGTCCCTTTGTGGAGTTTTGCCACTTGGGGATCTAGTTCCTGCCCTTCCAGCCAGCTGGGGTCGTGAGTGTGCCTGGGGACACACCTGGTATATTCAGATTAAGCACCTATCTTTAGCATTTCGTACACCCATATGTTAAAAATACTCATATTTTTTCTTAGGAAAAGGTGGTAACCCATTAAAAACAAAGGTAAGTATATCTGTTTCTCCATATATAAATAACTTCTTTTACAGTTTCAGTATTTTTTTTCTGTTTTTCATGTATTATCTGATTTTTTAAAAAATATTTAATTTTATATGTTGTTTTTATTTATTTTTAAATTTTACCAGAGAGTTACAGAGAGAGAAAGGGAAAGTCAGAAAGCAAATTACCAGGTCTGGAACTGGAACCACAGTTAGCCTTGTGGGAGTCCAGCACCTTAACTGCCATGCCACCTGCTGATGCCATCATCTGATATTTTTAAAGCATTAATTTCTGCAGTAAGAGAGAGAGAGACATGCACAAACAGGCACCCACTGGGCTTTTCATGCACGACCTACCCCCAGCCTCAGCCAGCCAGGATCAGGACACACGTGCCCCATGTCCTTGGGAAGATTTGGGATGTGAACTTAGGACCTTCCCATAGGGCTTCTACATTGCAGAATGTTGACTGCTGTGCCATTGTGGCCATCCCTGATTTTAAAAAAATAAAATAAAATAAAAAATAGAAAGAATACTTGAGAACACTTGAGAGTTATCAACTAAGGATACATTCTCAAGGTATTTGTTAGATTTCCTTCCCTGGGAGGGCTTGAAAATAAACATAATTTAAGATGATTCTATAAGGGATTTATTAAATGTGTTTCTAATTTAAGTTTTATAGATAAAATGATCATGTTTCTTTTTTTTTTAAGAGAGGTTTTTGCTATTAGGTATGTGTGTTTACCAGAGACTGAGAGAAAGTGAGAAATCAGCCCCCAGGTGGGATGGCCACACCTCAGTCCCTTCTCCATCATTTTCCTCTCAGGATTTTGGGCATGCATGCACACATTTCTGGTCTGAGTGTTAAGCTGTTGGGTCTGTGACTCAAATTGTGGTAGACTACGTGGGATTCCAGCGACGTAACCATTATGCCATCTGTTTGTCCCATGACCGTGTTTCTTTTTTTCATAGAATTATTTTATTAACTTTATTTATTTATTTTTAAAATTTGACTAGAGAAGGAGAGACAGAGAGAGAGAGAAAAAGTGAGAAAGCAAGCTGCCAGGTCCAGGACATGAACCGCGATCTGCCATGTGGGCATCTAGCATCCTTAACTACCATGCTACCTGCCAGCCCTGACCTTGTTTCTTAAACCAGGAATCGGAATATAAGACCAGAGGATAAGAGACAATAATTGAATTTGGTTTGTTTCTGGAGCAATAGAAATGGCCCTACTCTACAATACGGGAAACTCCTTCCTGCTACACAGGGAACATTCTGGGGCCTCTGTGGTTCATAAATCTATTATGCAAATTTTTGTTTCTTCAAGTTTATTAAAATCATTATGCATTGAAACCTCATTTTAGGATTGATGGTCTTACATCCTAATCTTTACATGGCCTCCCTTATATGGCAAATCATGTCTGCTCCAGAATTTCCATCCAGAAGCTGCTTAACCCAAAACGTAAAGATGAGTCAGTCTTAGAAGTATTTGAAATAGAGATAGGTGAATGTATTTATTTATTTATTAAAGAATTATTTTCTCTTTATTTATTGGTTTAATTTGACTGGAAAGGGACAAAGTGAGAAAGAGAGAGGGAAAGTGAGAAAGCAAGTTGCCAAGTTTGGGAACTGAACCACAGTCGGCCATGTGGGAGTCCAGTGCCTTCAACCACCGCGCCACCTGCCGGTCCTGATAGGTGAATTTATTTTAAATTGCACTCTGCTCTTCCTTCGCCTGGCTTGCTTTGTTTTGAGCTGTTCCTTCGTTTCAAGGTCTAGGCTATTCTGCTACGTGTAATACATGTGTGCAGGTATGCCTGTATTTGTTTAATTAGGTTGAGAGTATTTCCTTCTCATGTGAAGTCCTCAGCTTACTGCCCTGGTCCCTCCTCTCATACAGAAGTGATCTTTTCTATAACCTTCCTTTCTTACCAGTGTCGTGTGGGTATATTTTGTTGTTGTTTGTCTTGGAGATGAAGAGTTTAGAAGTAAAATGCTAGAAGGCCAAAGACAAAGTTCTCAGAGTTGCCTTGTGAAGCAGGGACATCACCACGTCACCATCAGGCAGTTAGTGGGAGAAAATCATGGTTTAAATGACCCTAGGCCTAAGAGTATATGATTCAAATGACCTATAATAATAAATTTTCTTCTACATTTTAAGACAAAACCAAATATTTATTATTGAAAAATCAAATAAGCAAAAGATAATATGTATAAACCTTATGTATGAACCTATTACCCAGCTCAGTAATTATTTATGGCCAACCTTAGTTCATCAGTTTCTCTCTGAGGCAGTTATATCATTTTATTTGAGATAATAAGAATTTTTTTTTTTTTGAGAAGTTTTTGCTATAGGGCGCGTGCGCTCGCCAGACAGAGACATAGAGACAGAAAGCGAGAAATCACCCCCCAGGGGAGATGGCCACGCCGCAATCCCTTCTCTGCCATTCTCCTCTCGGGATCTTGGGCATGCACGCACACGTGCCCGGCGTGAGTTTTAAGCCACCGGGTCCAGGACGCAAACCGCGGTTGACTTTGTGGGAGTCCAGCGATATAGCCATTACGCTAACTGCTGGTTCCCAAGAATTTTTTTTTTTTTAAAGGTTTTTGCTATAAGGCGTGTGTGCTTGCCAGAAAGACAGAGAGACAGAAAAGCAAGAAATCACCCTCCAGGGGGGATGGCCACGCCACAGTCCCTTCTCCTCCATTCTCCTCTCAGGATCTTGGACATCACGCCCACGCTCTGGCATGAGTTTAAGCCACCGGGTCCAGGACTTGAACCAGTCGGCTACATGGGAGTCCAGCGACATAGCCATTGCACCAACTGCTGGTCCTGAGATAATAAAAATTTCTAGAGGATAAAGACTCCTGGGAACAGCAGGTGGCATGGTGATTAAGACACTGGACTCCCACGTGGTCAACTGTAGTTCAAGTCCCGGACCTGGCCACTTGCTTTTTCTCTTTTTCCTATCATGAGCATGCATGCCCTTTACTAGATTAAATAATAATAATATTAATGATAAATAAAATTGAATAATTTTTTAAAAAGATGATAAAGATTCCTAGGCCAGCTCCATGGCCTGGTTAGGTTAAGGCAGCCAGATCTCAGATGGTCAACTGCGTGAGTGGTTTGAGTCCTGGAGATACACACCAGATGCGTGTGTGCTCCAAAATCCCAAAAGGAGGGAGAGATGGAGGAGAGGGGATTGCAGTGGCATGACCATTCCCCATGGGGGTACTTTCTTCTTTCTGTTTCTTTCTGGTGACTGCCAGAAAAGGAAAATAAAAAAAAATAGACTTTTTTTTGGAGAGGTTTTTGCTGTAGGGCATGTGTGCTTGTCAGAAAGAGAAAGACATACAGAAAGCGAGAAATCACCCCCCAGGGGGAATGGCCACGCAGCAGTCCCTTCTCCTCCATTCTTCTCTCGGGATCTTGGGCACACGAGCACACGTGCCTGGCGTGAGTTTAAGTAACCAGGTCCGGGATTTGAACCGCAGTCGAGTATATGGGTGTCCAGCACCATAGCCATTACGCCAACTGCTGGTCCCAAAGACTCTTATTTTCAAAGATAACCACAGTATTGATGTACATATAGTTCCTTAACATCAAAGACTAGTTAGTATTCAAATTTCCATGATTGTGTCATATATATATTTTTATATTTTGTCCAAATAAGGTCTTTTTTTTTTTTTTTTTGAGAGGTTTTCACTATAGGGCGTGTGCACTCGCCAGACAGATAGAGAGAGACATAGAGACAGAAAGCAAGAAATCACCCCCCAGGGGGGATGGTCACGCCGCAATTCCTTCTCCTGCATTCTCCTCTCGGGATCTTGGGCACGCACGCACACGCGCCCGGCGTGAGTTTTAAGCCACCGGGTCCGGGACGCGAACCATGGTCGACTACGTGGGAGGCCAGCGACATAGCCATTATGCTAACTGCTGGTTCCCTCCAAATAAGGTCTTTATTCTGAAATTTGTTGCTGTGTCTCAGCTGTCTTTTATTCTTTACTTTTTTCCTCGTTTAATTTTTTCGCTTCTGTTTATCTGTTGAATAAAGCTGGTTGTCTGTCTTGTAGTGTTTCCCACAGTCTGGATTTTGCTGAAGGCACCCTCGTAGAGTTCTTTAATGTGTCCCTATGAACGCTTTATTTCCTGTAAATCATTTTATATTTAGAGACTTTTTTAGATTCATTCCTTTTATCTTTTTAATTGGCAAAAATACATCATAGGTACATCATAGGTGAAATTTTGTACTTCCTTTAGGGGATAAAAATCTGGTTAGTTCCCTATCTATGATAGAAATTGCCTAGATCAGCTGTCACCAAACTTTTTAGATGAAGATTTCTTTATATTTTTATAAATTATTGGGTATGCTAAAAGGTTTTGTCTTGTGTGTAAATATTATTACACCTATTAGTGTTTACCTTATTAGAAATTAAAACTAAGGAATTTCATATATACACTTGTTATTTATTTTAAAATAAAAATAATAAACCCATTCTATGTTTTTATAGATGACATTCTTGTGAAAACTATTTTCCAAAACAAACATGTAGAAGATTGGTATTGTTTTACGTTTTTGTAAATCCTTTTTATTGTCCAGCTGAAGAGTTGACAGCTGGATTCTCCTATTTCTCCACTCTTCTTTTTGTTGTGACATGCCATGTGGGCTTTGGAAATTTCATATACGCTCATGAGAGAATAAGAAGGGAAAAGGCAGGTAACATCTTAATATTGTTGTCAGAATAGTTTGACCTTGCAGACCGTTGGAAAGGGTATTGAAGACCGACCTACAGCCGCGCTTTGACATGCTTTTGGAACTGCTGTTCTAGATCCATTTATTAGTGGTTACAAGTGATGGTTGTCTAACTCTACCTTTCCTATGTAATTTGTCACCTGGAGTATTAAATTGAATTAATTAACTAACTTGAATATGAGAGAGAATATGTGGGGGAAGAAGATGGACAGAGAGACAGACAGAAAGGCAGGCAGACATTGTTTTGATGGGGCTTTGTTTTTGCAACTGTCTTCCCTGGCCTTCAAATTAGCTTGGATTACAGGCTTGTGTCATCATGCGCAGCCTGTTCAGGTTGATCCAGGATGTGAACTTGGAACTCCCACACAGTCTCAGCCTCATGCAGCAGTACCCTCCTGCTGTGTCACTGCAGCTGGGCCATGGAGTGTTTTATATAGAGAAATTTTCTTTTATCTATTGTGTAGTTACTCTGAGATACAGCTTGTACAGATAAGGTAGGCTAAATGCTTGAGTCTTTCTTTTAGGGAGATACAGGCTTTATTGCATTACTGTTACCATGTGAGAAACAGATAAGAGAGACCACTAAACCCCCTTTGTACTAATTGAAGCAACTACTTCCATTAAGAGATTCCTGCCTGCAAGTGAAAGGAAGACCTCTGCTAATACATTGGAGTGGCTTCCTGAATTATTAAGATGCAGTTTGTATCTTACGGGTTGTTTATTTTAGTAGTGTATCAAATAACTTTATAATCTCTTTAAGAAACTTGTTCGAGAACTCTAAAGGATTGGAAGCTCTAAATTATCTGATGCTTTCACCTTTTTGCTTCTTCACAGAAACGTAAAGATGAACAAGATGTCTGTGAATAGTTTTAAAATGTTTGTTTACTGTGAAATATGTTACCATTAACTCTATAGCTGGAAAAAATGTATAGGCTTTTTTTAATGGAATGTTGAGTTTTGCTCCAGTTTGATTTTAGAACACTGAACTGTCTAATTAGCTCCCAGAATTACTTCCAAAATTTGAGCACTCTTGAAGCAAGACAGGGAGTTGTAAGCTGTCATAAATGATAAAACCCAGAGACCAAGACTTGGAATGGAATGAAGTCTGGAAAGAGATGTGCATTAGACTAGTGTAAGCAATAGATTAATTAGGCATAATAAAATTTTAATTCTTGTTTTTAAGCACAAGGAAAGGAGAAGTTTGTCTCAAATGCTTACTTGTGTATACTGGAGATGAAATGTGAAATCGATTTTCCTTTACTTAACCATTTTTATTTTAGTTGACTTCGGGAATTTTTATGATGTAATAGAAATATGTTGACGAGTTTATTGAGCCATCTATCTATAGATCTTAAAATATTTGGCAGTTTAAATGGTTGTTTAATGTGAGTTGGAAGTGGGAAGGGTGCAAGTTGAAGGATGGAAGGAAGCTGAACCAAATAGAATAATCTGTCAGCAAAATAAATCTTTTTCAGTTAGACTTAATCTCTTGTTGTTTTTGGACCTCATGAAAATTGTTTTAGAGATTAGAATTTAATAGCATAGTTATGGTTTGAAGATCTCTGTTTTAGTTATCTATTTATAGACTATAAGAAAAATACAACTAACTTTTGTGTTTATAAAATTTCTTTGGACAAAAAATCAGATTTTTTGGGAGAATCTTATGAGTAGCACCTTCATTCTGTGAAAACATCTTATTTTAGAACATCTCTACTTTTATTGTTTTGATCTTTTTTTTTTTCATATTTACTGGGGTATGTAGCAAATACCTCACAGGTAACTATTGCTGACCTGTGGAAGAAGATTTAGTGACGTGCCCCTCCAAGTTTGAAATTGAAGAAGTGTCATCTAGTTGTATAAATGATGAATAGAGCAATAGTTTACTACAGAGTTTTTAAAAAATTGGTTTACATAAATAATAGGCGCATGTTGATCATGCTTACATAATTTCTACTGTTTTTTATTTTCACTTATTTTCCTTTAAGCTATACAGTGTGGACGTTTTTGTTTTCTTAAAGAGAAGTTTTTGCTGTATGGTGTTAGCACTCACCAGAGAGACAGAAAGTGAGAAATTACCCCCCAGGTCTTGGAATCTGGGGCATGCATGCACATACACTGGTGTGAGTTTTTGGTTGTTTTTTTTTTTTTTTTGAGAAATTTTTGCTATAGGGCATGTGCGCTTGCAATAAAGACAGAGAGAGACAGAGCTTGAAAGCAAGAAATCATCCCCCAGGATGACGCCACCGGGACCAGTACTCAAACTGCTGTCAACCATATTGGAGCCTAGCAATGTAACCATTACGTCATCTGTTTGTCCCCACATTGGAGCTTGTAAAAGAATGTCTTACTTGAGACTGGCTTTGCAGTGCAGCAATTGAGGGAGCTGGATCTCATTAGGCCAACCATGGTTCAAGTCCTGGCCCTGGTGATTTCAGGAATATGTTGGGCACATGTGTGTGGATACCCAGGATCCTAGCAGGAAGAAGGAATGGGGGGATTGTGTCATAGCCACGCCCCGCTGAGTAGTGCTTTTTCTCTTTCTCTGGTGTGCTCTTTTGTATAGTCAGCGGGAAAGTCTTGACACACTTTTGCATAGAAAAATATGTCATGATTTTCCCAATGACTATATATACACACACACACACACACACACACACATAAATATGTATATACACATATATATGTATATGTGTGTATGTATGTGTATGTATATATATATATATATATGTGTGTGTGTGTGTGTGTGTGTGTGTGTGTGTATAATGTCTTTAAACTCTTTCCGTGCACATAGCACAGCCTTAAACATGGTGAAGGTCCCTAAAACCCGCCGGACCTTCTGTAAGAAGTGTGGCAAGCGCTGACCTCACAGGTGACGGTAAGAAAAGGGCAAGGATTCTCTGTCTGCTCAGGGAAAGCGGCGTTATGACAGGAAGCAGAGTGGCTAGGGTGGACAGACTAAGCCTATTTTCCAGAAAAAGGCAAAAACTGCAAAGAAGATTGTGCTGAGGCTCGAATGTGTTGAGCCCAGCTGCAGATCTAAGAGAAGGCTGGCTATTGAGAGGTGTGAGCATTGTGAACTGGGAGGAGATAAGAAGAGAAAGGGTCAAGTGATCCAGTTCTAAGCCTCATCTTTTGTTTTTATTATGAAGATGACAAAATCTTGAGATGAATGTTCACCTCATTTGGTTACAGTTGGTCTTTTTGAGAGGGAATAAAGTAATCAATAAAATGCCCCTTGTGGGAAATTTGATTCATGGTACCAAAAAAATAAACAAATGACAGATGGCAAAATGGTAACATCACAGGACTCCCACAGAGTCAGCCACAATTTGAATCCTGACCAGGCTGCCGAGCGGGTGTGCATACATGTCCAGGATCCCATGAGGAGAATGGAGGAGAAAGGATTGCAGAGTGGCCACTGCCTCCTCCCCCATCCCCCGGGTGTTTTCTCACCTTCTGTCTCTCTGTCTCTCTGGTGAGTGCACATGCCCTCTAGCAAAAATCTCTTTGAAAAAGTCCTTTAAAAATGCCTACTCTGACCTTGAAATAATTTAATATCACATTTAAGACTTTATTTTCAGTATTACATTTTAAAATGTTGGCTTTCTAATAAATAGTGTATAATCCAAAATGAGTTGATGCCATGGGTTTAAAAACATAAATAAAAGAGACGTTTCAGGGCATGTTCCAGTAAATACAAGTTTAGTGTAAAAAGTTGGTAATTGAGGTTTTTGGTAATTAATGCTCTAAAATCATGGCATGATCCTAAAGGGCCAAACACTAGAGAAGAGTTTAAATAAGACACTAAAGAAATTGTCTTTTTGAGGGGCCAGCAAGTGGCGTGGTGTTTAAAGGTGCTGGACTTCCGTATGGCTGACCACGGTTTGAGTCCTGGACCTGGCGGCTTATACTTCTGCTCTTTTTCCTCTCTCTCATGCATGCATTATCCTTAGCAAAGTAAAAAAAAAATAATAATAATTACAAATAAAATGAAATAAAACTTTAAAAAAAGGAAATTGTCTTTTTGAATAATTAATTCACTGTTTTTTTTAATAGAAGGAAGGTTTTACAGAGGTAAACAAGAGGATCAGTCTGATCTTCTTCCATTATTTCCACCTCCTGAGTAGTGAAAACTCACTTAAAAAAAAAAGATGAGGTCTAGTTGCAGACCCTAGCCTTTTTTTTTTTTAAGAATTATTTTATTCAACTTTTTTTATTTTTCAATTTGACCACAGAGGGACAGAATGAGAGAGTGAGAGAGAGAGGGAAAGTGAGAAAGCAAGCCACCAGGGACCAGCAGTTAGCGTAATGGCTATGTCACTGGACTTCCACGTAGTCGACTGTGGTTTGAGTCCCAGACCCGGTGGCTTCAACTCATGCCGGGCACGTGTGCGTGCGTGCCCAAGATCCCAAGAGGAGAATGGAGGAGAAGGGATTGCGGCATGGCCATCCCCCCTGGGGGGGGGTGATTTCTCGCTTTCTGTCTCTCTGTCTCTCTCTGTCTGGCTATAGCAAAAAAAACCGCTCCAAAAAAAAAAAAAAGAAAAGAAAAAAAGAAAGCAAGCCATCAGTTCCGAGACTTGAACTGTGGTCGGCCATGTGGGAGTCAAGCGCCCTTAACCACCATGCCACCTGTTGGCCCTAGACCCTAGCCTTTGAAGTCATGGCCTCTGGTGATTATTTTAGGAAGTTTGCTTAAAAAAGTGCTCTTTTGGGTTTTTTTTGGAGAGGTGTTTTGTTTTGTTTTGTTTTTGCCGTAGGGCATGTGCGCTCCCCCGACAGACAGACAGAGACAAAGAGACAGATAGCGAGAAATCACCCCCCAGGGGGATGGCCACGCTGGAACCCCTTCTCCTCCATTCTCCTCTCGGGATCTTGGGCACCCACGCACACGTGCCCAGCGTGAGTTTTAAGCTACCGGGTCCAGGATGTGAATCACGGTCGACTACATGGGAGTCCAGTGACATAGCCATTACGCTAACTGCTGGTCCCATGGAAGTTTGCTTAGTATAGCTCTTAAGAAAATAATTCTTTATGAAAAGGAGATAAACAATCCTAAATTTCTCAGTATATCTAGTTATTTTTAATGGCAAATTTCTGTTTGGAATGTAAAATGGATTACTTTATTTTAAACTGTTACTCCCTCTGACAGTTTTATATTTGGACCCATGATAGTACTTTTTCTGGAATGTGTTTTCTGCATATACTTCATAGCTGATTTATTTTTGTCAGTTTATTACATTATAAACACATAACCTAATTAATTGTATCATTCTTAAGTTAACTGAGACGTTAGTAAATCATTCCATATATTATATCTTCATTTCTCTTCTAAGTTTCTGTTTCTGAAGGTCACACTGTATTATTTAAAACAAATGCTATGAAATTTTATTTAATAGAGTATAAGAATCACTAAGGGAAATTAAGTAAGTCTGTGATAGGACTGATGAATGTGCATTTAGAAACATCTCCCCCAGGTAATTCTGATGAAGGTAGACCATCTGCTGTACCTTTGAGAAACATTGATTTGCAGAATTTATTTGTAGTTTCTTGCTAGCTAAAACAAATCACTCAATTCAATTCTGAAATATTTTTCTTGACTTTAAAAATCATACTTTTTCTTAGATTTTGTAGAGCAATTAAACTCTTGACACCTGGCATGTGAAGATAAAGAACCACTGAGAAAATGCTATTTTTAAAATGCTAATAATCACAAGAATATAAAGAAAATATGTTATCATGATAAAATAGATACCCTTTATTTGAGAGCTCTTACATGGCAGATGTTTTAGCTAAGTGCTTTATGTAATTAGTTGAATCCTAGGTTTAAAGATAGGTGGGTGAATCTTCACTTTAATAATGAAAAATGTATACCAGCCTAATTTAAAAACAACAACAAATAACTAATAGTGTCCATATTGAAATTTACATTTCTCATGGGACCAGCAGATGGCATAATGGTTAAGTTCCTGGACTCTCACATAGTCGACCATGGTTCAAGCTCCAGACCCTTAAATGTCACGCAGGGCATGTATGCATTGCATGTCCAAAATCCTGAGGAGAATGGAGGAGAAGGGTTTGTGGCATGATCATCTGCCCTCCTCCCAGAGAGAGTGATTTCTCACGTTCTGTCTCGCTCTTTCTCTCTCTGTCTCTCCAGCGAGCGCACATGCCCTAAAACAAAATATATAAAAATAAATAAATAAAGCCAACTCTCTCTTAAATAAAAATGAAACTTTCATTTCTGTCGCCTCGAAATCCACCAACTTAAACTTCTGTATAATTGTGAAGTAATGAATGGATGGCGTTTAGTCATGGGAGGCTGCTGGCCTGGTGCCCTGGAACCCACTTGCCTACCGCAGATTGACTAGTTTTTTTCCCACGGGGTATGGAGATCTGCTGAGATTCTTACTGATGCTCTGCTCCTTTCTCCTAGCTCTCCTACCGTTTGCAGTGTTGATTCACACCTTTTAGAGCCATCTCTCTGTTTATCTTTTCTTTCCTCTAGTGCTATACCTGATGGGAAGTGAGTGCCATTTTGTGATTTGCAGTTTGCAGGTGTATAAATGGACTTTACGTGGTTTGGGTTAAGCCTTTGTGAGTTTCCTGAAAACTCTGGAGCCTGTGAAGAGCTGAGCTGCTCCTTTGGTCTGTATGTGTGAATGATACATACGGGATTATGAGGTGTAAGAGGGAAGAAGACTGAACTGAATTCTATTGGTAGTTCAGCTTTGCAAGGCAGGACCTTAGTGAAGGGTCCAGAACTAGAATATGAATGGAAGCGAGAGATTAGTAATTGCAGGATATCCAGATTTCCTCACATAGTAGATACGGCCATCACAGACCAAGGACACTAAGACTTTTCTGTAGCTGGATGATTCCGACCAAGGTCACCTTAATTTCTCTGATCTTGATTTTGTTTGTTGTTGTTGTTAGAACATCTCTCCTGTTTGTTGGGAGGGTCAAATGAGATGTTATCTATAAAGCTATTTTGTCAAATATAAAGCATTATCCCTACACATAACTTATAGTACTGTTTCTATCCTGAATATTTTGGATCTTTAAAGCCATTACTACACTTATTGACAGATTTTTTGTAATTTGGGTAATATGTCCTGACTTCCAAATTAAAACAGGCCATTCTGGAAAGACTTCTTTAGTTTAAGATTCTCTTCTAGCATTTTAATAAAAGTAGCAACATTGGGGCTAGCAGGTGATGTAGTCTTTGAGGTGCTTGACTCCCACATGGCTGACTGTGGTTCAAGTCCTGGACCTGGTGACTTGGTTTCTCACTTTCCTTTGCTCTCTCCTTGTCTTTTTCTGGTCAAATTAAAAAATAATAACAAATGGAATTTTTTTTTTTAAAGTGACATTTGGGGGACCAGCAGTTAGCGTAATAGCTATGTCGCTGGCCTCCCACGTAGTCGACTGTGGTTCGAGTCCCGGACCCGGTGGCTTAAACTCACGCCAGGCGCGTGTGCATGCGTTCCCAAGATCCCGAGAGGAGAATGGAGGAGAAGGGATTGCGGCGTGGCCATCCCCCCTGGGGGGTGATTTCTCGCTTTCTGTCTCTCTATCTCTCTCTGGCGAGTGCACATGCCCTATAGCAAAAACCTCTAAAAATAAAAAAGTGACATTTGGGAAATTTTTTGAGGTGATTTTTATTTACTGAATGATTTTTTGCTGTTTTTCCATTTTACTTTCTTAATATAATTAACCAACTTGCAACCCTCTTAGAATTCTCTGAGCTCTGTAGTTTCTGCACCCTGCTAGAATATGGCTCTAACTGATCATATTAGCATTTACTGATGGGCTTTCCATAGTTGCTTATTGAGATGAGCATGTATGAGGAGAGGGTAACATGGTAGGGGAGGAGGCCATGGTGTAACACATAATGACAGAAAGGCAGGATGTTGATGACTTCAAAACAAATCAGATTTTTCAGTAGTATATTGCTTAGTCTTAGTAGGGCTTTAAATGTAAAGTTGTGTTTTTTGTTTGTTGTTTTTTAAGTGAGGGAGAGGGAGAGAAAAGTATTTCTTGACAGGGTCTCACCATATCGGGATCCTTTCGGCCTCAGCCTCCCAGTCAGCTGAGCCCACAGATGTGTGCCACTGCACCCAGCCTGTTTAGGTAGGCCGGGAACTGAAACCTCACCTCCTGTGGGGCCCCAGCCATCTTGCCTGCTAGCATCGCTGTGATTGGGCCATAACAATGTTTTTAAAGTAAATAATAAACCTGTCTTCTTACAGCTTATAATACTCTCTTAAATGTAACACAGTCATTTCTTTTTTTTTTTTTTTTTTTTTTTTTTTTTTTTTTTTTTTTTTGTGGGGTTTTTTTATATATGGTGCGCTCACCAGATAGAGACAGAAAGCGAGAAATCACCCCCAGAGGGGATGGCCACACCGCAATCCTTTCTTCTCCATTCTCCTCTCGGGATCTTGGGCATGCATGCACACGCGCCCGATGTGGGTTTTAAGCCACTGGGTCTGGGACGTGAACCGCGGTCGACAACGTGGGAGTCCAGCGACATAGCCATTAGGCTAACTGCTGGTTCTCTAACACAGTCATTTCTTTAAAAAGTTACATGCCCGCTGATGAAGGTTTAGTGATGCAGATGACCATGGTTAGTGTTTCCTTAAGTGTTCTTCCAAAGACGTTTTGTACTTTTACCAGTAGATATATGTGGATACCCCAGGGGTTTTTCCTTTCAAGACTGTTAGTGAATACTGTAATGCATTTGAAATCTTTTGTTTATAGGTTGGAAATATTGTTGCTAAGAGTTTGAAGAATAAGGGCTTAAGCACAGATTTTTCCCTAACTTGAAGTATGTATTTACTCTCTTAATGGTTCTATATGGTTCTGTCTTTTTTAGAATTAGAATGTTTTTTGGCCATCCTACTAGATCTGTCAAATCTGGATCTTAGGGAAGTGGTCCAGCCTAGAGATGATGATTTGGAGCTGTTCTGTGGAAGTGGGTCTCAATTTTGGCACACATCAGCATCCCTGGGGGGCTTATTACAACATTTTGCTGGGGTCCTCCTCAACAGATTCCAATTAAGTAAGTCAGGGTTGGTGTCTGACAATTTGCATTTCTTTTTATTTTTAAGTCAAATAACTCAGGATGATGTTTTTTAAAAATAATTATTTATTTTTTAAATTCATCGTCATCATCATTATTTTTAAACTTGTTACAGGGCCGGTGTGCTTATCAGAGAGAGAGAGAGAAGCCACCATTCAGCAAGGTGGGAGTTCAGGGCCCCTGTAACCTCGCCACCAGCTGGCCCTGACAATTTGCATTTCTGACCGGTTCCCAAATGATGCTAGTCTGAGACCTTGCTTGAGGAATTGGTTATCTGTTTATTTATACTCTGTGAGAATAGACAGATCTAGGGAGGTAGCTTAGAACTGGGTCCAAGGGCCAAGCATATTTATTAGTCAATGGAGACCATGGGTAGAGTGGGTGAGGTGGTGGGCCGTGAGGTCCTGACCTAGAGAAGAGTTCAGCTAGGTAAATACATTTGGAAAACCCAAATTATTTCACTGTCTTGGAAGTTCAAATCCACACAGGCATGCTAGAGGATCTGAGAAATTCCTGAGGAAATGAGAACAGAATTTTAAAGTGAAGTTGCATGTGTCTCCTTGAGGGCAAGAGGAAAAGAGGAAGGGGTTACAGTAGAGAGTGTTCCATCTAGGACTGCTGGGAGCGTGGGTATGGTATGGAAGGCGTCAGTTTTGGCCCAAGTATAGTCATCCAGGTTTACAACAAAAGGCACTGGCAAAAAGGTCCTGGCAGAGCTTCCCAGATGTGAAGTTATTTTGCCCGTGTTTGATTTCCATCCATTTGGGAAATCATTTCCTGATAAATGTCCTCTTGTTTAAGCATACATGTTGTGCTTAGCAGGTTCTGGATGAATGACTTCATTTCCAGCAGGTGATCTTTTTTAGTATCTGGATGGATGATGTACTTGTACCACTGACTGTAATTTGCTAGTGCAGAGGTTCAAGCTCTGGGTATTATTTAGAATTGCATTGTTTTGCCTTCAGTTTCACAGTTTTATTCTGATGCATAATAAAAGAGGGGTGAATAAAGACCTTTTTAAAATCGCTTTAGCAGATTAGGTAAGCATGAATGTCAGGAATTTGTAGCTTTCAGTTCAGTGAAACCTTTGATTGTGTCACCTTATAGGGTTTCCCTGTCTGACTCTACAGTCACCAGCTTCATGTAGCTATTGAGTGCTTGGAATGTGACTGGTCTTGAGAAATGCCGTCGGTATAACATGCACTGTGTTTTATAAGGCTTTGAAAAGATAGCAATATTAAGTTACGAAGATACTAATATTAAACTACTAAACAGTTTATTAATATTTTATTTGAACTACATGTTGAAATACTGATATATTGAATTACATAAACTGTGTTAACAGTATTGCCTATTTTTACTTTAATATGGTTAGTAGAGCATTTAAAATTACACGTGGGGGGGCTGGCAGGTAGTATGATGGCTGGGAACTGGGCTTCTACATGGCCGACCACAGTTCGAGTCCCAGACTTGGCAGCTTGCTTTCTCACTTTCCTTCTCTCTCTCTCTCTCTCTTTTTTTTTTAGAGGTTTTTGCTATAGGGCGCGTGCACTCGCCAGACAGAGACAGACAGAAAGACAGAAAGCGAGAAATCACCTCCCAGGGGGGATGGCCACGCCACAGTCCCTTCTCCTCCATTCTCCTCACGGGATCTTGGGCACGCATGCACACGCGCCCGGTGTGAGTTTTAAGCCACTGGGTCCAGGGCGCAAACCACGGTCAACTATGTGGTAGTCCAGCGACATAGCCATTACGCTAACTGCTGGTCCCTTCCTTCTCTCTCATTGCTCATTGTGTCTCTCTCTGGTCAACTTCAAAAATAAAAAAGACAAAAATAGAAAATAATGACAGTGAATAAAATTAAATAAAATAATTCTTTAAAAAAATTACATGTGGGTCTTATGAAATATTTTTGTTGAACAACATGAATCCGAAGGAAAGAAGATACAATAAGAAATATACAACTTCTAGAGCCAGCCCCATAGCCTAGTGATTTAAGGGCACTGGATCCAATATGGCCAGCTTGTGTTTGAGCTCCCACCCAGCAGCTTGAGAACCATGCTGAGCGTAAATGTGTGTATGCCAGGGGTCCCTACAGGATGCAGAAGTGGAGGAGAATGGATTGTGATATGACCACAGCCCATTGCGGGGTGCTTCTCTCCTCCACTCTCTGACAACAACAACAACAAAAATACAACTTTTAAAATAAAATGATTTATTTATCATCATCATTATTTAATTTTCTACAAGTACATGCACATACCAGACAGAGAAAGTGAGAAAGTGCTTCGTGAGTTCCAGGACTTGAACTGCTGTCCGCCATATGGGAGTCCAGCCACCACCACGCCACCACGTGGCCTCCAAAACATACAACTTTTAATACTCTGGCACTTATCAGTGGTTAAAGAAACTTTGTATGGAAGGAACTAGAAAGTGAGTCATATAATTTTATTTTATTTATTTATTTTTCTTTCATTATTTATTTTTACATTTTTCCACAAACATTTAGCAAAAAATTTTAGCTCATACTCCGTAATTCTTGACAGTTTACAAACAACTCTCAAAATTTCAAAATACTGAATTTTAAAGATAATGTTCAAAATGTCTTATAATTTTGTATAATTTTATAACTCTATAACAACAGAAGCAGTATGGTTTCAAATATATATATATATATGTATATATATATCATATATATATTTTTTTTAGAGTGCAAGCACTCGGTATATATTAAGTGGGGAAATACAATGCCTCTCCTTCATAGCATGGCTTGCTTCACTAAGCAGTAAGTCTTCCATATTCATCCACTTCCTTTCAAAAGCCAGGGTTTTGTTGTTTTTTATGGATGAATAGTATTCCATTGAGTATATGTGCCATAGTTTTTCTAACCATTCATCAGTTCGTGGGCATTTAGGTTGTCTCCATGACTTAGCAATCGTGAAAAGTGCTGCAATAAACATCAATGTGCAAGCAGTTTTTCGATTAAGTATTCTTCTGTCCTTCGGGTAGATACCAAGGAGTGGGATTGCTGGATCACATGGTAGTTCTATCTGTAGATAGTCATATAATTTTATAACAAGCTTAACACATTTCTTATTTTTAAGTTGCCTGGCAAAAGCAGTATGTTTAGATTTTCTGAGAGTATAGTGATAGAGAATCTTGTATAAATGTTAATTATAGAAGTGATTTTTTTTTTAATTTGGAGAGAAAAACAACTTTTTTATATTAGCCTTTTATTCAAAGAGATAAGTCATAGTTTATTTTATTTTTTTAAGGCAGTAATGAATGCTATTTTTAAGTAGATAGGGTCTAGCAGTTTGAAGAAAATCCACATGCATTACCTGGTTTGACCTTATCAACCTTTGTTTTAATAGAAATTTTCGCTATAGGGTATGTGTACTCTCTGGAGAGACAGAGATACAGAAAGTAGAAATCACCTCCCAACAGGGATGGCCATGCTACATTCCCTTCTTTTCCTTTCTCCTCTTGGGATTTTGTGCATGCACACACACATGCCTGGCGTGAGTTTCAAGCCACCAGGTCCAAGACTAACCGTGGTTGTCATGTGGGAGTCCTGACATTGTAACCATTACACCAACTGCTGGTCTCATATCAACCTTTTTTGATAATTGTAGAAAAGGTTTAGTGTTATGCCACTGGTGCGTTTATTATATAAACCAGTGCTTCTCAGATTGCTGCCAGCGTGCTCCTGAATTGGAGAGGGTATAGTTCTGTATCCCAAGTAGCTCAATTTGCATTAGCATGGTCACCAAGGTCCTTGAAGTCTACTGTTCTGTCCTCCCCATGTGCCTCAAGTCTTTGAATACATGAATGCTCTAGGAATGTTTCATACGTTAAGTATTGGCCTCTGCAGACCAGGTTGTTGTGTCGTGGTGTTTCCGAGAAGGGTACACTGAAATGAAAAGTAATGGGTTCTGAGAATGTAGAAACCTATTAGATCAAGTATGTCTTTCAGTCAATTTTTTTTTTTTTCCTGGAGAGTTTTTTGATATAGGGCACGTGCACTCGCCAGAAAGACAGACACAGAGAGCAAGAAATCACCGCCCCCCCAGGGGGGATGGCCACGCCACAATCCCTGCTCCTGCATTCTCCTCTCGGAATCTTGGGCACGCACGCACATGCACCCGGCATGAGTTTAAGCCACCGGGTCCGAGACTCGAATCACAGTCAACTACATGGGAGTCCAGTGACACAAGCCATTATGCCAACTGCTGGTCCCTTTTCAGTCAACTTAATGATTTCCGGACATACCATAGGAGAATATAATGTTGCTCCCTGCTTTTTTTATTCTTTCATATTCTCTCTCTGAGCATTTGGAGGTTAATTATTTTATAAAGTATAAATATTATCTACCTCAAGACGATGTGTGCCCCATCACATATACAAAAGCTCTTCCTGACATTAAAGATCCAGTATTTTAGGGCTTATCAACTGTAACTTTTAAAAAATAAAATTTTAGGTAACAGCATTTTGAGTATAGATAAATAACCAAATGCATCAGTATATCAAATAGATGTAGTTAATTACAAATTCCAGCTTCTAATCACTCTCAGCCTCGATTTACTCACTTATAAACAGGGCTAATTGGGATTGTGGCATGACCATGCCTCAACTGGGGTCCTTTCTCTCTCTCAAGCTTGCATCCTTTGTACTTTCATCCCTTACAGCCCAGCTTACATCTATCTGTAGATGTAGAGAATAGCTATCTGGAAGGAATTGGTTAAATGTAACAGCTCATTGTAGAGTTCGACTCACAGATACTCACTGAATGTTAACGATGACAATGATGATCAGTATCATAGCTATTTAATGGCGATACGTCCGTAACAAATTCTCTTCTCTGCTTGACTTTAATTTGCCATGCTCTCTCTACAATTTTGAAATTGTACTTTTTAAAATGATATAAAAATCTTTTTCAGCTTACAGCTTTTTTTTTTTTCCTGCCTCATTGCACAGATTTCTCTGGCCTCTGGCATCCCTATGAAATGAGATTAGTGCCTCGTTCCTGCCATTATCTTTAAGGCTTGGACTGTCATTGCTGCAAATACTTAATTTTTTAAAAGAATTATTATTATTACTATTTTTGGAGAGGTTTTTGCTATAGGGCATGTGTGCTAACCAGAAAGACAGAGACAGACAGAGAGACAGAAAGCGAGAAATCACCCCCCAGGGGGGATGGCCATACCACCGTCCCTTCTCCTCCATTCTCTTCTCGGGATCTTGGGCACACGTGTACACATACCCAGCATGAGGTTAAGTCACTGGGTCCAGGACTCCAACTGTGATAGACTACTTAGGAGTCCAGTGATATAGCCATTACGCCAACTGCTGTTCCCAGAATAATTTTATTTAACTTAATTTATTTATTTTAATTTGACCAGAGAGAGACAGAATGACAGAGCAAGAGAGAGAGGGAAGTGAGAAAGCAAGCCACCAGTGCCAGGATTCGAACCACCATTGACCATGTGGGAGGGAGTCCAACACCCTTAGCCACCATACCACCTGCCGGCCCTGCTGTAAATACTTTTAAATTTGTACTGTGTCTTCTCTTTCTGTGTCTTTGTAATCTCTCTCCAGTGCCACCTCCAGTTCACTTCTGTTCTGTATGTTTCTTGAACTTCACTTTGATCTTTATTCAGTAAATAATTTAGGATACTGTGTCTGGCAGTGGGATAGACATACAATGATAGTTTAGAGATCCTTCCCTCTGAGAAGACATTAAATATGTGGCAGTAGGTCCGTGAGTGTTGCAAAAGCTTTAAGTGGTTCTGATCTAGTACTGTCCTCTGCAGGTAGGAACTTAGAGATGCAAATTCTCTGGCCTTACCTGAGATGTCCAGTGTTCGCAAACTCCCCAGCTAGTGCTGATGCATGCGGAGTTTGAGAACCTCTGGGATAGGCTGTTTATTATGAAAGTATCTAACAGAAGGAGGTGTTCCTGTCTCGTGAGGTGGTAGTGGTGGTTATGATATGTATATTGAATTTTATCCCAGGAAGTGATTTTTCAAGTTCTACCTTTTCTTAAATTCTGCTTTTTCCCCTCTTTTTTCCTTCTCTCAGTACAATCTCCTAGCATGTCTGCTGCTGCTTCAACTTCAGTCGTTCTTGGATTGTCATGTAGCACTTCATAATTCCTTTCCTCCTCTGCCTTGTAAGATTTTCAGTTGATCAGGAAAAGACCAGATTCCTGTCAATGCCACGTTGAAATGTATTTTGTCTGTGCTATTTCATTTCCCCTTGGCTGCTCCTGACTGGGGTAAATTCATCAGAAATTTGAGGTAGTTCCCTGTGACTGATTGCAGAGCTTCAAGTACTAACATTCCTAGGTCACTGTGTTTGTTGTATATTTGCTTAATGCCTTTGTTTTTCCTCCTTTTTTTTTAAAGAGAGATTTTTGCTATGCGAATGTGCTTGCCAGAGAGATAGAAAGAGAGGGGAAGCAAGAAATCCCCCCAGGAAGGATGGCCATGCCACAGTCCCGTCTACTCCATTCTCCTCTTGGGATTTTGGGCATGCACCCCCTGTGAATTTTAAGCCGCCTGGTCTGGGACTCGAACAGCTATCAATTACATGGGAGTACAGCAACATAACCATTACGCCATCTGCTGGTCCCTGGTAATGCCTTTTGATGACTTGTTATGCTTCCCACACTATTAGCATGGGCCTAGCGCTGAACATAGTGAGGAATCCTTCGTTTCAGCATTTTCTTTTTACTATTATTTTTTTAGTATTCATTAATAAAATAATTATGGAAGAAAAGACTCATTCTTATCTTTGCTTTCTCCCCCATCCCGTTTCATCTTTCTTCTTTTGGACAAGTTGTAAAACTACTTTTGGGGAGTAGTAGTCTTTAGTATTTATTTATTTTTTTAATGCCAGAGGGTTCCTTGCATGCCACACACACACACAGAGTGTACCTTCCGCACCTATAGTACCTTCCAGTGCGGCCTAATTTTCCCCCCTCCAGGTTCTCCATTCTGTCTGAATCGTACTCATATAAGCCCAGTATGTTTTTCAAGGTACTGGTGCTGAAACCTGAGCCCTGGTTGGGTCTACCTTTCTCTGTGCAGTGCATATTTGTGTTATGGGGCTGGCCCATTCAGGAAGCAGTGGTCTTTTAAATTCAATTATTTGCCCCCTCCCCTTTTTTTTTTTAAGAAGTATTTTTATTATTCATTCATTCATTTTAATTTGACCAGAGAGAAAGAGAGAAAAGGAAAGTGAGAAAGCAAGCCACCAGGTCCAGGACTCAAACCGTGGTCAGCCATATGGGAGTGTCCAGCAACTCAACCACCTTGCTATCTGCTGGTCCCCATTTATTTGCTTTTGCTAAGTATCAGAAAAGGCATAATGGTTATATCGCTAGACTCTCACATAATTGACCACCATTCGAGTCCTGGACCAGGTGACTTAAAACTCATGCTGGGCACATGTGCATGTGTGCCCAAGATCCTGAGAGGAGAGTGGAAGAGAAGTGATTGCAGCATGGCTACCCCCCTGGGGTGTGTGTGTGTGTGTGTGTGTGTGTGTGTGATTTCTTGCTTTCTGTCTCTGTCTCTCTCTGGTGAGTGTGCATGCCCTATAGCAAAATTTACTCTCAAAAACAAAAAATATATATGTGGGACCAGGTGGTAATATGGTGGTAAAGGCAGCTGGATCCTACATGTCTGTCTGAATGGTTTGAGTCCTGGAGCTGGCAAATTGAAAGACACATAAGTCATGTGTGTGCCCAAAATCCCTAAGGGAGGGAGAGATGGAGGAGAAGGGATTGCAGTGTGAGCATGCCTCATTGTGGGGTGCTTTTTCATTTTCCCTCTCCTTCTCCTTCTCTTTCTCTCTCTGGTGAGAGCACTTTACCCTCTGACAAAATTTTTTAAGAAATCACAAAAGAAAAAATTGTAAACAGGATGGGCCACAGACAAAATCTTTTCCAAATATCACAAAATAATGTACAAAAATTGTTAAATTTCTTTCTTTCTTCCAGCAGAGAGAGAAAGATGGACAGACAGATATCTCGTTGTCATGATCCAGCCTGTTTCAAACAGCCCGAATTACCGGCATGCATGCACCCAGTGGACTTTCGGAAGGCCTGGCACTTGAACCCAGGGCCCTTTTCACATGAGTTCAGTTGTGTTACCACTGTGTCACCACTTAGCATCACAAAATAATTTTTTAAATCTTAATTGATGTTCCAGATTTATTGTTGTTAGGATTTTTTAATTGCCAGAGGGCATGCTTGCCAGAGAGAGAGAGAGAACTGTCTATTGGGGCGTGGCCACACCACAGTCCCTTCTCCTCCATTCCTCCATCCTGTAGGAGTTTTTGCCACACAGGCACATGTACCAGTGTGTTTTTAAAGCCACTGGGGCTAGGATGTGAACCAGAGTTGGCTGTATGGGATCCAGCTCTTTTAATACTAGACTATGGGGCTGGCCATGATAGGAGTTTTAATTAATGTGAACTCTCAAAATATGTATAGATTATTTTTCTCTTTAGTTGTATGAGAATGCAGTAAGTATTTTCGGTGATTGCTGATAGAACTGTATATAGTTGTAAGATGAGATTTACTGTGGGAAATTTTAATACTTTAATCTTATGGATTGGTTGTTTTATACAATGTGTGGACGCTAGTGAGCTTTCTCTAGTCATGTATTAATTCTATACAGATGGGGATTAGGTTGCTGACATGAGGCAGAAGGCCGAAGCAGTGTTCTTAATGACAAGAAGAAACAAGCCTGTCTGTGTTTTTTTTTTTTTTTTTTTTTTTGAGAGGATTTTGCCATAGGGTGCGTCCGCTCAGGGATGGCCACACCACAGTCCCTTCTCCTCCATTCTCCTCTTGGGATCTTGGGCACGCATGCACATGTGCCCAGCATGAATTTAAGCTGCTGGATCCGGGACTCAAACCACGGTCGACTACATGGGAGTCCAGTGACATAACCATTATGCCAACTGCTGGTCCCAGCCTGTCTGTGTTTTTGAGAGAATGTGGTTATATTTGGCCTCCTGCAGCAGTTACTTATTTTGCCCATGTCTAAAATGCCTGTGTTAAAATATATTACAGGAATTTTTATTTTAAGCTTAAGCTTAGATTTTTAAAAAAATTATGCTAAGAGTGAAGAGGCTTGATAGGTAGATTCTATATGACGACTTTCCTTTTTCATTCTGGAATATTTAATTACATGTGAGTAAACAACTTTTTGGTGTTATTTACTTGGAAGGATAACTAGTTTATTCTCTTGACATTTCACTGTTATATAATAAATTGGCATATGTTTTGAAGGCTCACTAAATTTAATTTACTGAATTAAATTCTTATGTGTACTGACAATGTGCATCTGTGTCTAAGCGTAAACTTTTAATACGATGCAAAAAAACTTGTTTCTTTGCTTTGTTGTCTAATAGGAGAAACATAAATAATCCTATTACTTATCTCCCCCCTAAAACAAAACTGGAAAAATTTCAAGTATTTAGTTCCCTATTAAATTTAGATGTGAAGATAGATCGCCAAGTTGGACCTTCCTTAGTCTTTATGAGTTCATGCATTCAAAACTCTTAGCTTGAGTCTTAGCTTGACTCTGGGGTAAGATCTTTAAAAGACTCAATTAAGGGCAGTTCATTGTGGCTTATGTGGAATGTGGCATATTATTAGAAGGGTGCCAATGCCAGATGCAAGCATCTGTTGACAACCAGGATTCGTGGTTTTTCTTAACTCTCTGCTCTGAAATAAGAACTCCTGGATTTCTTAATGTTAAAGGTAATAGGTAATAAATGAGATAGAGTGAGCCAAACTACTGGGTGAACGGTAAGGACTGATGGCCTGCATGCTCTTTCTCCTACATCATGGCGCAGACCTCATAATCTTCCCTTTAGTCTGCTGTACTTTCTTTTAGGCCTTACCTTACATTTGCCATTGGAGCTTGCTCTTTGTTGTTTTTTTTTTTGTTTTTTTTTGTTTTCTTTTGGAGAGGTTTTCGCTATAGGGCGCATGCTCTCGCCAGACAGAGAGAGACAGAGAGACAGAAAGCGAGAAATCATGCCCCAGGGGGGATGGCCATGCCGCAATCCCTTCTCCTCCATTCTCTTCTCGGGATCTTGGGCATGCACACGCGCCTGGTGTGAGTTTTAAGCCACCGGGTCCGGGACGCAAACCGCAGTCAACTACGTGGGAGTCCAGCGACATAGCCATTACGCTAACTGCTGGTCCCAGGAGCTTGCTCTTCATTCTCTCTTCGTCCGTTGCTTTGATGATGCCACACTGCAGGTCACCTCCAGTTCTGTGGCCACGCCTTTGTGGTCTCTCCTTTATTACTTCCTCAAGCTCTGGTGTCCTCAGTGCTCCTATTCTGGTCCCTCCTCTGAATCTGCACAGGATTTCTTACCATCTCAGCCCACTCCCATACCTTCAGTTACCGTGTGTATCTGATAGTTTATCTTACTGAGATGGGATGGACATACAATGAACTGCATTTATCTGAAGTGTACAATTGAACAGGTTTTAACACATGTATATGCCTATGAAGCCTTTACTATGGTCCAGGTATTGTAGAAAACAATCCGTCACCCCCAAAGTTTACTGGTGCTCCTTTGTATTCCTTACCCCAGCCCAAGGCAACCACTGATCTGTTTCTGGCATAACAGATTACTTTGCATTTTCTGAAATTTCATATACATATAATCATACATGTTTATTCTGCCTTTTTTTTTTTAAACTCTGGCTTCACTCAGCACACTTATTTTGAGATTGAACTATGTTGTCTGTTTCAGCTTTATTTTGGGTTCTTCTAATCTTTTCTGATGGTTGTCTCCCCAGCCTTGGAGTCAATATTTAGTTTAAATCTCAAGAGATCTCTGTGCTATTCTCTCTCCTTTGGAACTCTCACCTGAAACTCTAGCTGCCTTGATTTTCCTGGAATCCTACTGTGTCTTTCCAGGGAGGGAGCTCGCTGGGCTCTGGGTCCATGGTCACCACAGCACTGTGGTGTGGGACCTGCAGTGGTGCAGCCTACCTGGTTCGCCTTCTGTCTGAGTGGTGTCATTACTGTGCCCTGCCTCATGTCAGCTGTTTGAAAACCATTATTTTATACATTTGATCTATTTCGTTGTTTCTGGCAGGAGGGTAATTGTGGTCCCTGTTGGGGATGGCTGGTGGCATGGTGGTTAAAGGCACTAGATTCCCACATGGCCAACTACAGTTTGAGTCCTAGACCTGGCGGCTTGCTCTCTCACTTTCCCTTTCTCTCTCTCTCTCTCTCTCTGGCCAAATTAAAAAATGGTAATAATAATAATGACAAATGAAATGAAATAAATATTTAAGAGAAATTGTGATCCCTGTTTCCAGGTTAGTCAGAAGATGTCATCACTGCGGGTATGAAACTGTGTTTCCCACCGTAGTTTCCCTTTGAGCTTGAAGCCACTACTGTATTTTACCACAGTACAAATAAGAATAAGGATGCTTTAAATCAGTGAGCTTTTAGGCCTGAATGTAAAAGTTGCAGGATTAAGTGGGTTCCTATTGTCTACAATGAAAATAATTTGTTAAGCTAACAGTTTTTTTGAAATCTAGGAATTTGAATTTGAAATAAAAATGAAATATAGGGATAAATTTAAAAGCACCAAAAATATTAAAGTGAAAAATAAGGAGTGCTGGGACCTGCAGATGGCATAATGGTGATGTTGCTGGACTCGCATGTGGTCCACCATGCTTTGAGTCCTGGACCCTGCGGTTTAAAACTCAAGCTGGGCATGTGTGCATGTGTGCCCAAAATCCTGAGAGGAGAATGGAGGAGAAGGGATTGAAGCAGGAGAAGGGATTGGCCATCCCCTTGGGATGGGGGTGGGGGTGTCTCATTTTCTGTGTCTGTCTCTCTGGCAAGCTCATATGCCCTATAGCAAAAAATCTCTCTCCAATTTTTTGGTGGGTGGGAGTGGGGGGTGGGGAAACCAGCAGGTGGCTTGGTGGTTAAAGTGCTAGAAACTCCCATATGGCTGACCATGAAGAGTCACAGACCTGGTGACCTGGTTTCTCAGATTTTCTCTCTCTCTCTCTCTCTCTCTCTCTCTCTGTGTCTATCTCTGGTCAAATTAAAAACAAAATGAATAAATAAAATGAAATAAAAATAATTTTAAAAAAATAAAAAGGAGTGCTTTTTAGTAGAGAACTCCATTCTTCAAAATTAGATCAGATAAGTTTTTATGAATTGAAACACGATTTTCTGCAGTTGGACTATTTAATTTGGTCTTTTTTCCCCACTAAAAGCAGCTATGTGGTTTCAAATAATATATTTACAGACAGATAAAACTAGCACAATAAATGTGTAGAAAACTACCAACAGGTAATTTAAATTCAAGTTCTACATTATTTTGTTTCTTTCCTGATGATGGAGAACCATAAATGTGGAACCTCATGATAGAACATTTTAAGTTGTTCAGAAAAGAAACTCTTTGTCAAATCCTAAATCCAATTCTTCGCTTATAAACCAGGTCTCAGTTCCTCACAAACTAATTTAAATCCTCTCAGGAATGCACAGTGTCCCTGCCAAAGGTTTTCACAGGGTGATTGATGAAAAGATTTGCTGCAGAATATGCTTTCTTTGTAAATACATTCCAGGAACAGGTTAATATGAGGGGCTGAAAAAGGAAGTAAGTTTAAGATTAAGACTCCCCCTATCTTTATCTTATGATTGAACTCTTTCCAAAGAGCTTTTGAGAAGACACATTGCTTTCAGAATCAGGAATCTGGAACTTCATATAAAATGCTTTAAAAGGCCTTGTATTGGAAGCCTTTCTTTAATCAGCTCAAACTGCACAGTCAGCACATTGCAGTCTGTGTTGCAAGGTGTATTTAGCTAATGACTATCTCTGGAGTAATTAGTAAATGAAATATTTAATTTTCACTAATGCCATTGAGAGTCCTTCAGGGTCTTTGCAGCTCTAAGTATAATTGCTCCCCTCTTTCCTTTTTTTTTTTTTAAAATCAATGTAAAATGTATATGACATAAAATCTGCCACGTCAGCCATTTTGCGTTTACAGGTCAGTGGTGTTAAGTTCATTTGCTCTGATGTGCGCCATCTCCACTGTCCATCTCCAGAACTGTTATATCTACCCAAACTGAACCCTGACTCTCCATCTCCTCTCCACCCCCACCCTGGCAACTGCTGTTCTGCTGTCTGCGTGAATTTGACTACGGTTGGTAATTCAGAGAAGTGGAATCATACCGTGTTTGTCTTTCGTACCTGGCTTATTTATTTAATGGAGCATAATTCTTCAAAGATTTGTCCATGTTACAGCATGTGTCAGAATTTCTTTCCTTGTTAAGGCTGGATACAACAAAACACATTTTGTGTACCTATTGATCAGGTTGGAGAGCATTGGATTTCTTTTTTTTAATATAGATTATGTCGATATCTTTTACTACCTTTCACAGATGGTTTAAAAATCAACTAAAGAAAGGATTAAGAAATTTAAACATTGGGGGGAACCAGAAGATGGCATAATCGTTTTGTTGCTGGACTCCCACCTAATAGACCACCATTTAAGGCCCACACCTGGAGGCTCACTCTGGGCACATGTGCTTGTGTGCCCAAGATCCCAAGAGGAGAATGGAGGAGAATTGATTGCAGCATGGCCATCGCCCCTGGAGAGTGATTTTTTGCTTTCTGTTTCTCTGTTTTCTGGCAAGTGCACACACCCTGTAGCAAAAATCTCTCTAAAAAAAGAAAAGAAAGAAAGAAATGTAAACATTGGAATGACTCCTTTTTTTATTTTCTTATTGTCACTTGTCTGTTTTGCGGGCCCAGCCTAGCTGGTCCACCCCCCAGCTCTAACCTGAAACTCCTGATGGGGCAGCTGTAGGTGGAGTGTGAGCTGATATTGGAAGCTAAGGTCTGGGATTCAGGATTATAAGGGAAAGCTTTAAATGCAAATTTACTGCCCTTATTTCTTTAACCAACTCTTTCTTTTGGGTGTAATTGCTTTTCTTTGGGATTGTACACGTTTACTCTTACTTATTGGATGTTTGTATTTCATTTCCAAATTGTTCTTTCATATTTATGATGTATTCTCTTCTCCTAAAGACTGTTTTTCATTTATTGGGTATAGGGTGTATACACTTGACAGAGAGAGACAGGGGAGAGAGAAAAAGTGAGAAAGCACCCTCAGAGGGATGACCTCTGATAATCCCTTCTCCTCCACTCTCCTTTGAAGATTTTGGGCACACATGCCACAAGTGCCTGGTATTTTCTCAAGTCACTGGGTGTGAGACTTGAACCACGCAGTTTGCCATATGAGATCCAGCCACCTTAACCACCACACCACCTGGTTGGCCCAATTCACAATTTGTTTTATTTTGCCATAGGGCGTGTGTGCTTTTACCAGAGAGCAATAAAGAGAGAGTGAGACAGTGTGAGTGCAAGTGGGCAGTCTTCCCCTCCACCCTCCTGGAGGTGATCACAGCACAGTCCCTTCTCCGCTCTCCTCTTAGGATTTTGGGCATGTACGCTCATGTACTCAGCATGATTTTCAAGCTACTGGGTCTGGGACTCAAACCGTGGAATCATCCATGTGTAATCCAGCTGCCTTAACTTTCACACCACTTGCTGGCCCCGATGTATTTTCTATTCAGTCGTGTAGAATAACAATTTAAGTGTGGAGAGAGAAAAACGCTTTAGATTTTAGAAACTTAATATTTTGTTTTATTTAACATTTTTTTATTTATTTCATGTGCTTATGTTTCATATGGTGCCCAAGAAATTACATTTCTGCTCAATGTAATTTATTTCAGTACCCAAGTAGATTTGCTGATTATAGATTTATTATTATACTGTAAGATGTATTTGAGTAGAATTATTTCTTCCCATTATACTACCTTATCCAGGCTGCTTTACCGTAATACAAGGAAGGAGAGCTGTTACATTGAAGTTCGTATAGGGTCTCATGAGTTGTATTCTACCTTACATCACTTATGTTGCAATTTGCAAGTTGATTGATTGTATAATCAAAATGAAAGCATGCAGTGTAGAAGTCTGCCCTTTGTAGTACCCAACCTAGGGGACTAGTATTTGAGGGTGTAGACTAGTTCAGCTCACTCTGCCCTTGGGTATAGATTCAGTTGGAGATGTGGTAAAAAAGGAATGATGTTAATAATGCTTAAAGTATTAGTTCCGCCCTTGAGTTTTCTGTGAAGGAAAAGCTGAGATAAAATGGCATGTCACTGCTCTATGGAATAAGGTAACTAAAGTTAAATTGTGATCGGCTTCCAGTTAAAGAAGAATGTTCAGCTGGAGCCAGCGTATTTACCAACTGCGCCTGCGAAAACATTCCTTCTCACCCTCAGATGCTCACTCAGCTTTCTGTTTTCCAAGTGACATTATTATAGCCTTTAGTAGTCAGAAATTAAAAGCACATTCTGAAAGCATGAATAGCAGGGTCTCCATTCAGTTTCACAAAATTACTACTGTTTTATGATAATAAGTGTGTAAGAGGATTTCTTAAAACTTAGAGGATTTAAATTTTAGTTGTAAATATGCTTTGACTTTTTGGAGACAAATCATGAAAGTGTGAAGTGTATAGCCAGTGTTTTTTGTTTGTTTGTGTGTGATTTTTTTTTTGAATTGTTTTCTTTAACTTCATTAATTAATTTTTATTTGACCAGACAGGAACAGAGAGAGAAAGTGAGAAAGCAAGCTGCCACGTCTGGGACTTGAACTGGGGTCGACCATGTGGGAGTCCAGCGCCCAATACAAGGAAGGAGAGCTGTTACATTGAAGTTCGTATAGGGTCTCATGAGTTGTATTCTACCTTACATCACTTATGTTGCAATTTGCAAGTTGATTGATTGTATAATCAAAATGAAAGCATGCAGTGTAGAAGTCTGCCCTTTGTAGTACCCAACCTAGGGGACTAGTATTTGAGGGTGTAGACTAGTTCAGCTCACTCTGCCCTTGGGTATAGATTCAGTTGGAGATGTGGTAAAAAAGGAATGATGTTAATAATGCTTAAAGTATTAGTTCCGCCCTTGAGTTTTCTGTGAAGGAAAAGCTGAGATAAAATGGCATGTCACTGCTCTATGGAATAAGGTAACTAAAGTTAAATTGTGATCGGCTTCCAGTTAAAGAAGAATGTTCAGCTGGAGCCAGCGTATTTACCAACTGCGCCTGCGAAAACATTCCTTCTCACCCTCAGATGCTCACTCAGCTTTCTGTTTTCCAAGTGACATTATTATAGCCTTTAGTAGTCAGAAATTAAAAGCACATTCTGAAAGCATGAATAGCAGGGTCTCCATTCAGTTTCACAAAATTACTACTGTTTTATGATAATAAGTGTGTAAGAGGATTTCTTAAAACTTAGAGGATTTAAATTTTAGTTGTAAATATGCTTTGACTTTTTGGAGACAAATCATGAAAGTGTGAAGTGTATAGCCAGTGTTTTTTGTTTGTTTGTGTGTGATTTTTTTTTTGAATTGTTTTCTTTAACTTCATTAATTAATTTTTATTTGACCAGACAGGAACAGAGAGAGAAAGTGAGAAAGCAAGCTGCCACGTCTGGGACTTGAACTGGGGTCGACCATGTGGGAGTCCAGCGCCCTTAACCACCATGCCACTTGCTGGCCCCCTTGCCTAGAGTGTTGTTGTTGTTGGGTTCAGTAACTTTTTACTTTGGTTAACAGAAACGTGGAAATGGGACGATTTAAGAAGTCTTGGCATTCTTTTTACTATGACAACCAGCAATGTAACAGTCGCCAGCTAGCATAGACCATGATGGTTTTGACCTCTCACAGTCATCACTTTCTGGGGACCCCGTACCTCCGTGGATTGCTAAGTACAGCAGTCGCAGTTCATTGGCTGTTGGTTTGTTTGTCAGTCAGTTATCTTCGATATTCCTTTTGTGAAGACTTTCAGGTTTGGCAATGTTAGAAAACAATATTAGGAACTTAATTGTGATCTTTTGTTCATCAGAGGGTTTTGTTCTTCTTTTTTTTTTTTTTTTTCATCTACTGTGCTTTTTTTTTCCCCCTCAGCTTCCTTATATATATATATTCCTTATATATATATATATATATAAATATATATATAAATTGGTGAATCTGAAAATACAGGGACTATTTACTTATTATGTTTTTATCATTTTAATGTTTTGAGATCCATGTGAACAAAGGAGACTGGAAACGACACTGTTCTGTATTTGTGCACTTTCATTTCTTGCTTCTTGTGTGGTTTACCCTTCACCTCCACCATTGCCTATTACTGGACTCTCCAAACAGACTCCCGTCTGGTTTCGTGTCTGTGAAGAATAAATCATCCCCATGGGGATGCAGTAGTTGCCTGAGAGATGGAGGTGGGGGAGTTATAGATTTTAGGTTTTTCACCATTTCTCCAGCTTTGCCCACCTCTCCCCCTTGCCTTTAGGGGCTTAAGATCCTTCTAGTTCCTGAGCCTTTTTTCCAATTCCTTAGTATAATTTTTCCCCCTGTTTTTGGTTGGCATGTAGATTTCAGCATTCCCTGCTTTGCTAAATCAGCAAGTTGTCCATCTGCTTTCTATATTCTAAAATTTAGCTGTCATCACTCATTCTGTTGCCTTTAGGTTTTTTTTTTTTTAATTATGTGGTAATATCTTTTTAAAATTTCTTCATTGTCATTTTTGTGGAAAGGAACTAAGGTTAAATATATTAATTATTTCCCCTACTAGAATCTTATGTTCTATAAGGAAAAAGGTATATTTCTGTCTTACTAGGCTAACAGACTGCCTTGGGTATAAGTATTAGAATAATGTATCTGTTAGGTTGTTTGTAGGGTAACATTTTAGGAATTGCTTTAATAAGCATAATTTTATTTGATAACATAAAACTGGTAGCTACAGGAAAATGATCCTTTGCATGGTTGAGGAGGCTGAGGCTTAGGAGTTTGAAGGACTTGCCTAACCTTACATGGTAACAGAACCTGATTCTCACCCGTTAGTTCTTAACTGAGATCCTGGGATTCGTCTCCTGAAAGCTGTTGTCCCTTGAATTGCTGCAATTGGATCACAGTGAATTGGCTCAGTGGGCCATCACATTATACAAGCAAACCCTGTAGTTGGGAACTAACAGCTCTGATCGTGTTTTGGAAGAGTTCTATATAATAGTAAACTGTTATCATTGATAGGACATACAATGTTACCAATACTTCTGTTAATGTTTTTATTTAATTTTCAGATTAATTTCACAATTTACATAAAGTACCATTGTGGATTCTCTCTCTCTGTATGTATGTTTGTGTGTGTGTGTGTGTGTGTGTGTGTATGTGTATATATATATATATATATATATATATATTTTTTTTTTTAAACAGAGAACTTTATTTTTTGTTGTTAAGTGTTTCTTCCCCTTGCATCTCACACCCACATTCTAACACCCACTCTCTACCACCCACCCCCTTCCTTTATGGTCTATGGTATCTATACTTATCTTGTCTACTATCATATCTTCAAATCTTGCAATTTCTGCCATAGAGTGCAGATATTCTGTACACATTAAGTGGGAATATACAGTGTGTCTTGCTCACTTTGCTCAACATTAAACCTCTATATTCATCCACTTTGAATCAAACAGTAGGGTCTCATTGTTTCTTGTAACTAAGTAATAGTCCATTGTATATATGTGCCAGCTTTTCAACCCAGTCATAAAGTTTCAGTCCAGATAAAATTAATTCTTTGAAGATTTTTGGACCTTACCATTAAGAACACTAGATGTTTTCCCAAGTACTGAAAGGGAAGATGACTTTGTATGGGCCCGAATGAGGACAGAGGAAGCATTTTCTCTTTGAGCAAGCAGCAGCAGAAGTGCATCCCGTAGGCCAGAGCTAGATGGCAGTTAAGGCAAGATGGGAGGGGCAGAGACTGTTTTATGAAAAGGTGAAGACTTCAGACATGTGTATTTAAAGTAGATTAGTCCTTAAACAGCTCTTTAACAGCCTCTTGATCATACTATATGCTAAAGTAGTCAGTTAATGTTTCACTAAGTTTAGTTATAGCCCCTGTGGCATTTCACTTTCTGCCTTTTTTTTTTTTTTGAGAGAGAGATTTTTGCCGTAGAGTGCACACATTCACCAAAGAGACAGAAAGCAAGAAATCACCCCCTAGGGGGATACACCGCAAACCCCTCTGGGGATTCTGGGCACACATACACAAGCAGTCAGCATGAGTTTCTGGTCGTCAGGTCTTGGATTCAAATTGTGGTTGACTACATGGGAGTCCAGCGATCCATTGCATCTTCTGCTGGTCCCTCTACCCATTTTCTGGTGAGAGGTTCTCAAACTTTTTGAGTTCACTATATTCTTAGTGAGCCCATAATTTTTTTTTTTTTGAGAGGTTTTTGCTATAGGGCGCATGCGCTTGCCAAACAGACAGACAGAGACAGAGAGATAGAAAGAGAGAAATCACCCCCCAGGGGGGATGGCCACGCCGCAATCCATTCTCCTCTCGAGATCTTGGGCACGCACGCACACGCGCCTGGCGTGAGTTTAAGCCACTGGATCTGGGACTCGAACCGTGGTCGACTATTTGGGAGTCCAGTGACATAGCCATTACGCTAACTGCTAGTCCCTGAGCCAGTAATTTTCATGTTACCTTTAGAGATAAAGAAATACAAAGTAGTTGCATTTACTCAGTAGTTAGTTCCAAACAAATAAAATATCTGTGTCCTGACAACTGAGTAGCCATTTGAATAAGTATTATTGTATAGGAATTTTTAAACATTCTTCAAGGAAATGGGGGGAGGGCTTTTTTTAATTATAGTGACTCAGTTTTGGAAAGATATGATGGTGTGGCAAGGAGTATAACAGCATCTGCTTTTAAAACTGCAATACTTTGAGCTAGTGGTTCATGCAGTATTAAAATAACCGATTTCCTTCAAAAAAAAAAAAGTTAAACCCTCTTGAGTTTACTACCCCTTGGTGAGCTCTTTGGATATATTATCCTTCTTTAAGAATTTTTAAGCTAGGATATGTATATTTAAATCTGTTTGGAATCTACAGGAATTTTAAGTCCTAGTTTTAGTGTAGACCTCAGTAGGTAGTATAGACCTTTTTTTAAAAAAAATAAAATTTTGTTTTTAGACTTTAAAGTGAAAATACTTTTGCAAACAAAATAAAAATTTTAAAAGTTCACAAATCTTTCTGTCTTTGCTCACTGAGCTTTTCTTTTTTTAAAAAAGGAGTTATTAAAATAAGTACACGTTTTTAGTTTTTTTCATAACTTTTGAAGAAAGCATTATTTAAATGCCATTAAGTGATGACGGGAATAAGAAAGCAACTGAGATGTGGAGAGGGAATTTTTGTTACCTAGTTTCCCATTTAAATCTTTCACTTGAATGATTTGGTCAACAGTAAACATGTTCTGAACACTGAAGGAAGGTATGTAAATGAATACTTTATTTTTGCAATAGGTATATCATTTGATCCAAACTATGTAATAGGAAAGGCATATTATTATCATTCTTTAAACGATTTTGAAACGTATACTACACAAGAGCACTTTTCAGTAAATGTCAAAATTAAGACAAACTAAACTTATTTTCAGTAGATAGTTTGTTTTCTTTCTCATTCTAGAAGTCCTCTTTTGTCCTTCTGACATATGAGATCAACAACTTGAATCCTTTTAAAATAAACTAAAACCTCATGTTGTGGGATTTTGGCCATTTAAACATAATCTTACATTTCATTTACAAAGAAGAGAAATCACATAATAAGTACATGTGTAGTGAAGGAATGTTTTCCCTTCCAAATAGCTGTTGTGTATTAATGTTTGATTTGACACATCCACACCATTATTTTTTACTAAATTGTCTGAATTTATAGAGAAGTATGGACACAAATCAACTAGTAGAACAGAAATGATCCATGTTTTTTTCCACATAGCTATTACTTAGTCCATTACCATTGAAATAGTTTTCATATGGTTAAGACCCCAACTGTTTAGATACTGGTTTTTTTATTTTATTTTATTTTTTTTATATAGAATTCTAATATTCCTTGACAGTTGAGAAATAGCAGGTGGCCTTTTAAGCATATCTCTCTTGGGCCAGCCTGTGTCCTACCATAGCGATTAAGGAGCTAGATCCCAGTGTGCAGCAGCAGTCTGGACGGTTGAGTCCCGACCCAGTGGCTTGAAGAACGTGTCCAGGCACATGTGCATTTGCGCCCAAAATCCCCAGGGAGGGAGAGAGAAAATTAATTGTGGCATGGTCATCCTGCGTGGTGGAGAACTTTCTCCTCTCTCTTATCTAGCAAGTGCATGTGTCTTCTGGCAAATTTTTTTTAAAAAAGTAATTATTTAATTAATTAATTTGTTTTAATTTGACCAGAAGGGGAGGGGGGGAGGGGGGAAAGTGAAGAAGCAAGCCACCAGGTCTGGTAGGACTAGAACTGCAGTTGGCCATGTGGAAATCCAGTGCCCTTAACCAGCATACCACCTGCTGGCCCCCCATTTTTTTTAAAAGAACCTCTATTTTCACATAGCTGTAGCTCATTCTGCTTCCACTGTTCTCTTGTGGATTGGAGCTACAAATGTACTTAAACCCCAAATGAGTTGATTGTTCAGTAGATGGTTTCTGAGCATCTAAGATTTAGGGTAGGTATCATATATAATGTCTTATATGTCTGGGAGGGATACATTTTTGTAAAACCTTTTTTTTTTTTTTTTTATAAACAGAGCATTAGTTGGCATCAAAAGCTATACTAATGTACTTCCCTGGCAATGTTGTAGAGCCCATAATCTTTGAAAGTGTTTTTTTAACTGTGTCTTTCTCTACTTCCATATAACATTTAAATATTTATTCAGGAGTATTCATTCTATTCTATCCAGTAGAACTTCTTGATTTCTGCTTTCATGAGCTGTGACATGAAGGCAAGAACCAACCAGAGTTTACGTTAAACCTTCAACTTGCCGTGTATATTTTCCTACCTTCTTTAAATTTTTAAGTGTTTTGGTTCAAATAATCAGTATTGTGCCAAGTTAAAGCTTATAAGAGTTTACCCTGAATAGATAAATGTCTTCCTTCTCTCCCTCCTTTTTTCTTCTATCCCTTTCTCCCTCTGATTATTTATAATTTATTTATTTATGTATTTATTTATTTTTTGGGAGGTTTTTGCTATAGGGTGTGTGTGCTCGCCAGAAAGAGAGAGACAGAGACAGGAAGTGAGAAATCACCCCCCAGAGGGGATGGCCACGCTGCAGTCCCTTCTCTTGCATTCTCCTCTTGGAATCTTTGGCATGCACGAACACGTGCCCAGCATGAATTTTAAAAACTCTCAAGAAAACCCAAAAAGACACACACAAACCGGGTCCAAGACTCAAACCGGGACTCAAACCACAGTCTGGGACTCAAACCACAGTCAACTACATGGGAGTCCAGCGACATAGCCATCGTGCCAATGGCTGGTACCCCCGATATTTATTAAGCTGCTCCTACATATAACTGCAGAGTGCTAGCACACCAGAGACAAACAGTCGAACGTTCTCTTTATTAAGTAATGCAGAGAAAGTGTACCAGAAGTGCCTGAAAGCAAGATTCGCCTTTCTGATACAAAAATATGAATTGATTCTGCCAAGAATGTAGCAAGAACAAAAAATATGGGTATCTTCTTGAGTCTTAAACAATTTAAAAATCCCACAGTCATTTCTTTTAGTCTAAAATGAGCTCTAGTCTGTTTCTGTTTTTGAGTTGTTGAGACTCATGTAGGAACAACTTTGTATTAAATACTGTTGTCTAAACAGTAGCTTGCTCTAACAAATAAGATGTTTTGCATTCCAGCACCAGGATCTAATGTGATCAGCCACTATATGTTGTTATAGACTGGTTTTGTCCCTTCTAAATTCATACATTGAAGCCCTAACCATACACTATTTGGAGATAGGGCCTTTAAGGAGTTAATTAAAATAGAATGCGATCTTAAGAGAGGGACAGTAATCCAGTATGAATGGTACCCTTAAAGAAGAAGGAAAGGAAAGAGACTCCAGGGATGTGCACACATTAAAAAAAATGGCCATGTGAAGAAACAGTGAGACGGTGACCACATAAACCTATCTATGTACTTTATGGCATAGATCTTTTAGGTGTTCCAGAAGGCAGCTTGTCACCATAGGAAATGACAGCTCTGTGTGTATCATTGTTCCCTGAACACTTTCAGTAGGAAGAGAGGTAGTGGTGGCAGACAGAAATATTGATGATCTTGGACATGTGTAGGTCTAGGCTAATTTAAGTATGTTTCTGTCTTAGTTTTTAACAAAGAAAATTTTAAAAGTAAAAAAATAAATATAGAAAGTGTTTATAGGATAAGGATATAAAGAAGAAATTTATCTGTATAGTTGTGCACATGTGTGTGTGCGCATTTTTTTTTTGAGAATTTTTTGCTATTGGGCACCTGTGCTCGCCAGAGAGAAACAGAGACAGAAAGTGAGAAATTCACACACACACACACACACACACCCCCGGGGAAGGGATGGCCATGCTGCAATCCCTTCTCCATTCTCTTCTCAGGATCTTGGGCACACATACACATGCACATGCACCTGGCGCGAGTTTAAGCCACGGGTCCGGGACTTGAACCGTGGTTGACTACATGGGAGTCCAGTGACACAGCCATTACACTAACTGCTGGTCCCGTGCATGTGTGTTTTAAGATAGGTGTTATTACAACTGAATCAAAAAGTTTAAAAAATTTAAAATTTTATAAACTAAAAAGGTTACAATATGCCAAGGTGAATTTATTATTGAAGAAAAAAATTTTTTTATCAACTTTTGTGTAGCTTAAGTGTATAGTGTTAGTCTATTCTAGAGTACAGTAATGTCCTAGGCCTTCATGTTCACTCACCACTCACTCGCTCACCCATTCATGGGGAGCAACCTATATAGGCGTACCCCTTTTATTGTTTGTAGTGTGTTTTTACTGTACCTTTTCTGTGTTTAGATACAAAAATGCCTACCATTGTATTACAGTTGTCTACAGTATTTATGACAGTAACATGCTGCGCAGGTTTGTGGCCTAGGAACAACAGGGCATGCTAGATAGCCTAGGCGAATAGTAGACTATAGATAGCATCCAGGTTTGTGTAAGTATACTCTGTTTCCATGACAGCTCATTTCTTAGTATGCATCCCTGTTGTTAAATGACATATGAGTGCTTTTAGGTTCCTCAAACCTATACAGCAGATTTCAAGAAATGCTATTTTTTTTCACATGATCATCTATTAAATACCTATATGTTGAAGGTTTCCTTGAAAAGTGACCGTAGTTCATCAAATGAGTTATATACTTCTGTTCACTTTCTATATAATGGCATATTTTTAAATGATAGTGTATTACAGTGTGGCATATTGTAGTCTGGCAAGTTTGCTTTCTCAGTGGCAATATAAGATAATGGTGTGTTTTCAAAAAAAGGTACCTTAGATTCAGTGAAATGCATCTCCCTGTTTTATACCTGCCGTCCCAAACCACCTTGTAGCCCCTCAGGTATGTAAGTACTTGTGATTCTTCCCAATTCTTCACAAGGAAAGATGTTACTATGCACCTAACTAGGTACATCATTTGACTTTCTTATTAACAAACATTGTATAAAATGTTTGATATATTTGAGAATCTGTTTTATACCACTGAAACAGTAAATATGGACTTTAGCCAAATTGTCTTGAATTCAGATCACAACTCTGTCATTTGTTAGTCGGGTAACTGTAGGCAAGCTGCTTACTAGCTTTCAAACCTGTAAGATAGGGATAATAATAGTACCTATTTTATGGGGTTGCTGTGACGATTTAAAAAATTATGCTTTCAAAAGCACCTAAGACTGTCTGGCACCTAATACTATATGACGACTAGTTGCTATTGTTATTTCTATATCTGAGTTGATTTGAGTAGTGTTTTCTCTCAAAACGACTTTAAAAAATGATCAGTTAATTACCCTTCTGTATATAATCAACAGAACTTAAGAATTAAGGGCACAAATAGAGTTTAATGCTATTTAATAAAAGTTCAATGAAAACAAACCCAACATTTAAAAATGCATATGCTGCATTTTGCAGGACCCGCTGCCTGCTTGGGAGTTCTATTCTTCTCTCCCTCCCTGAATAAACTCCACTTGCTATCTCCTTCTTCCCTGAAAACATGGGTGTGCTGTATGGTAATTAAGTAAAATTGGGATGATAGTTTTAGTTCTCATTTCACTTTGGTTTGTATCTTCCATCGTCAGTGTAATAGAATGTATAATTTAGTGGTTCCTTCCAGCCTCAGTGGCTAAGATGTACATACACATATACTCACAAGCTTGTCATCTAAGACTCTTACCCATCGCACTGTTTTCCAGGACTGAATTTCTTTACTCTGTATCCCTGTGCTCCCAACTAATCAGCCTCCACGTGCCAAAGACATATGTGTCCACGTATTAAAGAGCTTGAGGAGGCAGACTCTTGGTCATCAATGTTGAATTGCCTGCTCGGGTTGCAGTGTGATTGCAGGTCTGAGCCAGATCAAGTACAGTATGTGTGGTAACATCTATGATGTGACTAACAGGCACCGTATTCGTGCTGGGGAAAACCATTCTGGATGCTGTAAAGATTGAGACTCTGAGTCTTAAGGCAGGGGAAATTCTGAGGAAAGAAAACGAGGAGCCCTCCCTTCTCTTGGCCGGTAAAGGCAGGCTAGGCTGAACTGGGTTAGTTTTACTTGTGAAGTCGTTCATTCACTTACTTATTACAGTGTTATTTCCCAAGTCCCGTACTGTTTGTGACAACCTCTGCTCTGAGTTTGCATTCAAGCTCAGTTTTGGTTCCTTTTATACAAATATAAACTTTCCATTTCTTGTGAGAGGTAGATTTTTGAAATGGAAGTATACTTTGGAATGGATGATGTATGATGAGTATGAAATTATCTTCAGATAAATATATAGGTAGAAGGGGAAAATGTGCATAAAGCCAAGGGGACAAGAAAATTTAAAGAAGAAAATAAAGCTTCTTGAGGAGGGCCAGGGGACTCTTCCTAAGAGAAATATAATAAAAGGCTAAAGGTAAGCTTGACAGACTCTTACCCAGAAAGGAATGTCCTGTGTGGCACGGGGCACGGAGCTTTGTGCTGAGAATGTGAGAATCTGGTGATGACTCTCCCTGTTCTTCTCGAGAATTCCTTTTCCTATAACCTTCCCTTATTTAGTCATTTCTCCTGAGTAGTGTTCACCAGTTAGTGATGTTCTGAAAACTGTGGTTAAACAAGACAAAGTCTCTGTATGGTTTTGTTTCTCAAAGCATAAAAGCGATTCAGGGTAATTGCTAAGCTCCGAAGGATTCAGGGCTATTCTTTTTGTTCAAGTATGTATACAGATGGTTGTATTTACCCAGATATTTCTGAATGCTCAGAAAAAGCATATTGGATTGCAGAAATCTCAGTGTATGGCAGATCGCCTCTGTCCAGTAGTCCTGTCTGCTCTGTCTCTCCACCCCTCCGCCCCAATCTCAATTGGTAGTTTGGCTAAAGGAAATTCCGAGTAATGTACATTCTCACAAACTAGTAAGACAGTACTTATTTTTAAAGTTTCAAGGCTTCTGTCTGCAGTTCATCTAGACTCAACTTCATTTCAGATCCGCAAAATTTATTGTTACGGGGTTGTTGGAAAAGTTGTCATGCATTTTTGCTTAGAAAAAAATACGTCATGACTTTTCCGACAACCCCAATACTTTTCATTATTGGGGAGGATGAAGTGTAGGGTGATCCATATTTAATTAATTATTTAAGATAAAGAGAAGTTTTGTTTGGTGCTGAAGAATTGTGACTGCTGCGTTTATATTGTGTTTCTTAAAGTATACTATATATTAGACTTCTTGAAAATCCTGTGTTTTTCATTCGAATCTATTGTGAAATTACTGGGATAAAACAACAAAAAGTTATCAGAAGTATTTTCTATAAACATGAGGATTTTATTTTTTGAAGCAGAAGGGATGATTGAATAAGTTTTCAGTTGAACTTCTTTAAATTTTTAGTTTTGCTGTAGGGCACATGTACTTATGAGAGAGAGAGACTGAGAAATGCCACACTGCAGTCCCTTCTCCTCCATTCTTCTCTCAGGATTTTGGCGCGCGCGCACACACACACACACACACACACACAGCGCGCCCACACACACACACACACACACACACACACACACACCTTGCATGATTTTCAAGCTGCCAGATTGAGGACTCAAACTGAATCCGACAGCCATGTGGAATTCAGCTGCCTTAACATCCATGCCACCTGCTGGCCCAAATTTCTTTAAAATTTTTATACTATGATTCTAGGAAATATTAAATTAGGGAATATACATTATATTACATTTCCGGTTTGACTAGAATTTCCAAACTGACTAGAATTTTTTTTTTTTCCAGAGAGATTTTTGCTGTAGGGTGAGTGTGTGTGTACTCGCCATAGAGAAAACGAGAAATCACCCTGCAGGGGCGATGACCATGCCACAATCCCTTCTCCATCTTCTTCACCGGATTTTGGGCATGCATGCACATCCCCCTGGCGTGAGTTTAAGCCACCAGGCTTTGGACTCCCAACTGCACTTGACTACATGGGAATCCAGCAATGTCACCATTGTGCCATCTGCTGGTCCCAATTGACTAGAAATGAAAGGATCCAGAAACAATACTAAATGATGTCCTTGTCTTTGAGAACCTTAGCATCTATTTAAGTAAATAGAATTTACAAATATGAAGGAGGGAAACAGTGCTAAGTAGTTTGTAATCGAGATTAGAATATGTTAAAAATGAAGAAATTGAGCATTTTAAGTATGAAATAATCCAATTTTTTACATTTGAAATAATCCAATTTTTTTTTTCATTCATTAAGTAAATATTCAGTAAATATAAAGTGCCTACCATGTGAAAAAAACTGGATACTCATAGCTGGATTAGCATAGAGAACAAAGGAGAGGGTGATTCCAGTTGAAACCGTGTTAACCAAAGAAATCTCTAAACGAGGATGGTAATCATACCTACCTGTGAAGAGTAAATGACATGATCCAAATAAAGAACTAAAATAATGCCTAGTAGCTACAAGTGTTCAGTGGAAGTTAGCCATCATTTTTTTAAAATTGTATTTATTCATTCATTCATTTTAATTTGACCAGAGAGACACAGAGAAACAGAGCGAGAAAGTGAGAAAGCAAGCCACCAGGTCCAGGACTTAAACTGTGGTCAGCCATGTGGCAGTGTCCAGCGCCTTAACCACCATGCCACCTGCTGGTCCCGTTAGCCATCATTTTTAACATATTTGTGTGTATAGCAGAGTAGTCTTTGGGAGCTGCGATAGTCATGATAGAATAACATTTACCAAGCACTGCGTGCTGGTCACTACTCTTAGCTCTTTGCTTATGTTATTCCTGTTAATCACCACAGCTCTATGGGATATAGCTATTGATATTATTACCCTTCCCCCCTCTAAAATTTTCCCTGGGGTAGGGGTGCAGCCCCACCAGGCATGTCATGCCACAGTCCACCCCCAGCCTCAGCTGCTCAGTATCACAGCACAAGCTTGTTTCGCACTGTGTATGGGGAGATTTCCAGGGTGAACCTGGTGTGGATTCCTGTTCCCTCGGCATCGTGGAACATTGCGTTAATGCTATGCCACCACCAGGCTGCCGTAACTCCTATTTTAGAGGAAAACTAAAGCATCATGTGTTTAAGTAACTTAGCCAAATAGCTAGAAAGTTGCAAAATAACCATGATGGGATTAGACTGCATCGAGTGTAACTAAAGACAGGAACACTGGACTGCTTAAATATGATGAAAATTGAATGTTAAATGTAGATATTTGGGGTTGTTTTCTTTGATTATTCTTATCATTGCTTCTCCATTGTTAGGATCAGTGATTGGTAAGCTGTTGAAATAAAGAAGGTGTTCTTTATTTTTCTTTTTTTTTGTCTTTAGAGAGAGATTTTTTGCAATAGGGCATGTGTGCTCACCAGAGGGGCAGACAGAAAGTGAGAAATCTCCCCAGAGGGAATGGCCATGTTGCAATCCCTTCTCCTTCATTTTCCTCTTGGGATTTTGGGCGGACACACATGCACGTGCCCAGCATGAGTTTTAAGCCACAGGGTCCGGGACTTGAACTGCATTCAACTGTGTGGGAGTCCAGCAATGTAACCATTATGCCATCTGCTGGTCCCATGCATTCTTTATTTTTCTAACCTCAACACTATGCCTGTTTAAAAGCCATCATAGATATACTTAGAATAGCATAATTTTACATATTTGCCTGTTTTGATAGTTCTGTCTGAAGATAGTCTCTTTTCTTACACTAGTGCTTAGTTTTTTTTTCCTTGCATTGTTCGTGTGACTCATGTTGAGGAATTTATGTTATAAATACCAGGCCCACTACTCCCAACCGTCAAGCATTAAAACTAGTCTAATTAGGTTGAGACCTGGGTGGTGGATAATAAAAGGAAATTTATAATATAAAACCAAGGAAAGAATTTTTACCTAAAACTAATATGATCCTGAAGTTTTTCTTAGTAAGTGTAGTAACTTAGAAGAAAAAAAAGAATTTCAGTGGGGAAAGAGATATTGATGGAAAATTATTTTAACAAAGTAATGTTCAAATGTAATTGCACAGTTAATATCCTGCTTGTCGAGTCTTGTTTCTGAGTCATCTGTTTGAACAATTAAGGGATATGAACGACCCTTCTCCACACTCATTCCAAAAAGAATTAGACAACTCGATGAGAATATTGACAAATAAGTTTTCATAGCAGAATTTGACTCGTGGTTGTAATAACCTTTAAATGAATAACAGCTAATACTACCTCCTAGTTCCATTGAAGTTTCAGGATCTTCATTTGGAGCTGGTGGACCTTCTGTGCTTATTTGGTAATTCTTCCACATTTATTTCTTTTGCTTTCATGTTTCCTTAGTATCTGTTTAAGAGTTTTAAGCTCCCTCATGTCTGTGCCTCATGCCATCCTCTCCCCGGGATTGTTGGGGAACGCAGCCTCTCCTCAGAGGAATGAGAGACGCACCATCAGAACTCCCTCGGTTTGTGTTTGGCTATATTGTCTAACTTCCTTGGGTTTATATTCCTTTTGAGATCTTTTCTAGTTTTAGTAGCCTTTCATCTGTGCCCTGCATTCTTTGCTATACCTTATATATCCCACCAGTATTTCAAATATGCAACACTGAATTCATCATTTCTCTTGCTCTTAGATTTTCTGCCTACACGAACGACACCATGAGCAGGTGGAAGTCACCTTGTTATCGTAGTTTTTCTTCCTGCCTTTGCCACTTCCAGTCGCATTCCACATATGCTTCCGTAAATCTACATGTATACATATCTACTTACATATCCACTTTCTTTTTAAAATAGAATTGGGTAATATTTATCATGTTATTTTTGTATTTGCTATAGGGCATGTGTACTCACCAGAGAGAGACAGAGAGAGAGGGATAGAAAGAGAGAGAAAGCAAGTCGCCAGGTCTGGGGCTCAAACCGTGGTTGGCTGTGTGGGGAGTCCAGTGCCTTAACCACTACACCACCTGCTGGCTCCCATATCTACCTTCATTTCCTTAGTTCCAACTCATTGCCATATAGCAACAGTCTTGTCATGTGGGCATTGTGCTACAGAGTCCATTTTTAAAAAATCAAACCACTTTGGAATGTTGGCATTAGTCTTCTCCACATAATTTATGCATTAATTGAATGTACGGAAAAAAGTGTTCTGCCAGAAGAATATTTCGACTAGAAATGGCCAAGAGACTTAAAAATGAATAATAAGGAAGAGACCTGCTACATTTTAGATTCTATTAACTTATAATGATAAAAATAATGTGACTTTGGCATTAATAGATTGGTAGAGCAGAATAAAAAGCTAAAAACATGTCCATATATAAAAATATATAATAAAGATAGCATTTTGAATTGATGATGAGGAGATAGATTTAGAGCCTCTGAGTTGGAACCCAGAATGCGGTGCTAGACTCCTGCAGGAGTGGTTATTCACACAACCTACCACCAGTACTGTGGCTCTGGATTATTCTATGTACACGGCTAGAACAATAGTTTGCTATCAAAAAGAGGAACCAGTAGATTCACTCTTAATATATAGCAAATTAAATATGGAATGAACTAATTCATAAGTGTAGTTCGGTGGTTAAGGTGACTGGATCCCATTTGGCCAACTACATGGTTCTAGTCCTGGATCCAGCAGCTTGAGAAAAATGCTGGGTACGTGTTAGTAAACCACAGAACTAAAGATGTCAGAATATTGCAATATCAAAAGTAGGTTTAAGGGGCCAGCAGGTGGCATGCTGATTAAGGATGCTGGGCTCCCATATGTCCAACCACAGTTCAAGTCCTGGACCTGATGACTTGCTTTCTCACTTTCTCCCTCCTTCCCTCTCTGGTTAAATTTAAATAAATAAATACATAAATAAAGTTGGTTTAAGTATTTATTAAATATTAATTTTAGTGATTTTTAATGCTTAAATTAAAATAACTTTTTAAATTATATTTCTTTGTTTAGTTGAGTATGCATAGTTTTGGATAGATAATAAGTGTGAGTGATGACTATCTTTTGTGCTTAGGTTTATCTCTATTGAAAAGTTTTTATTAACTTAAGTAAAACGTGCTGTGGAATATACTTGTCATATATTTGAAGCACTTAAAAATGGTCTTAATGTAAATTGTGTTTAAAATAGGCAAATGGTATATCAGTTGCTTTTTTTTTTTTTAACCATATTTTTGTGGCATGGTGTTCTCTAATATTTTATTCTGCCCTCTTTCTCCCTGTTTTTAAGAAGATTTATTTATGTAGAGAGAGAAATCCCCACAGGGTCCCACAATTCTGCAGCCCTCACTAGCCTTCCAGCCAGCCAGGATCTTGAACGCATCTGGTGTGGCTGATCAACCTGGGATCTGAACCCCAGGCCTTCCTCTATGGTTCCAGCATAACAGCCTACTTACTACCTGCTCAACCCTGGCTGGGGCTTCCCTACTCTTAGAATTAATAGCTGGATCTAGAACCCAGTAACATAATGCTCAGTGTTTCTTTTAGACTCCTGCATCATTTGTTTATTACCTTCCTTCTATTCCTTTTTTTCTAAGTCCTATTTATTCTGGATATTTATATATCCTAATGTTCTGTTTTTCGAGTACAGTTTGATAAATTTTGGCAAATGTACACAGATAAATAGCTCTCCTTGAGAATCTGTATAGAGAACATGTCTTTCTGCCCCTTCCACACACACAGATCCTGACAACCATTGGTCTGTTTTCTGTCATGATTTTGCTTTTGCTAGAATTTTATATAAAAGGGATCATACGTTACAGGTTAATCATTTTCTGGTGTCTTTTACTTGGCATAATGCTTTCAAGATTCATTCAGTTTGTTGCTCCATGGATATATTGTTATTTGTTTAGCCATTTACTGGTTGATGAACATTTGGGTTGTTTTCAGGTTTTGGCCATTATGAATAAAGCTATATTTTTGTACAGTTTTTTTTTTGTACAAGTTTTAGATTAATATATTTTTATTTGTTTTGTTAAGTAACTAGGATAGGAATTTCTGAGTTTACATGGTAAGTGTATATTTAAGTTTATAAAAAACCGCCAGACTGTTTTCCTACATGCCTATGCATTTACAAGTTCCCATCAGCAATATATGAGATTTTCAGTTGTTCCAAATTCTCAATATTTGGTAATGTCCATCTTTAATTTTAGACGTTTTTGTTGGCGTATAGTGATAGCTCATTTTAGTTTTCATTTTCCTAATGACTTACAATGTTGAGCCCCTTCTCATGTGTGTATTTACCATCACTTGGTTTTCTTTGATGAACTGTTCAAAATTTTAGTCATTTTTGAGTTGAGATTTTTTTTTTCTTAGGTTTTTTTTTTTTTTTTTTTGAGAGGTTTTGGTACAGGGCATGTGCGTTCGTCAGAAAGAGAGAGACAGAGAGACAGAAAGTGAGAAATCTCCTCCCAGGGGGATGGCCATGCCACAATCCCTTCTCCTCCTTTCTCCTCTCGGGATCCTGGGCATGCATGCACCACACGCCCGGCATGAGTTTTAGCCACTGGGTCCAGGACACGAACCTCAGTCTACTACACTAGAGTCCAGTGACATAGCCATTGTGCTAACTGCTGGTCCCACTTTTTTTTTTTAATAATACAGATTTTCTTTGAATTTTCTGAAGTCTCCTTATATAAATAAATGCTAATAGCTTTCTTGATTATTGTAGTCTCACTGTAAATATTGAAATCAAGCTGTATAAGTTCTTGATTTTGATTCTTCTTTAAAAATTTCTTTTTGTGGTGTTTTAGATCTTCAGTCTGTTTAAATTTGAGAATGAGTTTGTTAGTTTCTACAAAAAATTCAGTTAATTCAGACATTCACTTCTGCCCTTAAGTATAGCCACTACAGGAATTCTCTGGTTGTGTGCTGTTTCCACCATCCTGTTACTCCAGATGTATGAGGATACTTTGGAAAGTCTGTGGAAAAATATGGAATTGAAGTATAAGTTTATTTTGGTATAAAAAGAATTTTGAGATCTACTTGTGGTTTTCCCACACTGCATTTTTCACAACCTGGTGGAATACCCACTCATTTATCCTAGTTATTTAAGATAGCTTAAGGATTTGAAGGATGCTTGTGGCTACAAGAACTTTACCAAGAACTGTTGGTAGCAGAATTGTGGAGGGAAATTGTGATTCATGAAATAATTCCTGTTCTGAAAGCTCGCAGAATGCAAGATACATACTTTCTCCACAGGGAGGCTGTGTGAGGAATAAGTTCCCGGGTCAGTGGATCACAGCATTGTCATGGGAAAGAGCAGAATTTTAACTTGGGGTACCTCCATCTGTCTCCTTGATTTGTCTCATCTTGGTAACTACAGACATTTCTTTCCTCCTCCCTCCCTTCCTCTCTTCCTTTCACTTCCCTCCCTCCCTGCTGATAAGGGAGTCTGTATTTACTGAGTGGGAGGAAGGACGGTTACTGTTGAGAGGATGGGTCTTAGGCGATGACAGCCAAAATAGATCAAATACATCCCAGTACTCAGGGGGTTCTGGCTACCCCCTCAACCCCTACTTCCTATCGATACTACTCTTTGATTTAGGAATTGTAACTTTAAGCTACTGACAATAGATCCTGTGGTCAGGGATTTTTGCAATCTGGATGCTAGATGCTTTCTCAGCGAAGACTAGAGGTGAGACCACTCTATTTGTTCCAGATCTTTTTCAGTTTTTGAAGTTTTTGCTATAGGCCTTGTGCTCACCAGAGAGAGACAGTGAAAAGGAAAGTGAGAAATCACCAGCCCTCCCCCTCCCCACAGGGGGAATGGCCCTTCTTTACCTTCATTTTCCTCCGGTGATTTTAGACTGGTACACACACACACAGGTATGATTTCGAAGCCACAAAGTACGGCCCTTGAATAGTGATCAGCCTTGTGGGAACATCTTCACCGCCACGCCACCTACTGGCCCCTCTTTCCAGATCTTAGCATTCATACGTCTTAGCCACCACTCTGCATTAAATAGTTCCCTCCTCTTTCAGTACTTTATATCGAACAGCTTCTCGATTTAAAATTCATTTTATGCTGTTTCATTCCTCTCTTTTGTGACTTCTGTCACACAGCCTTCATTACTATAGTTTTATACATTTTCATGTAGAGTGAATACTCTTGCCACAACACTTTTTTGGTTTTGTTTTTGAGAGAGATTATTGCTATAGGCACATGTACTTGCTGGAAAGAGAGAGACAGAAAGCAAGAAATTACCCCTTGGGGAAATGGCCACAAGACGATCCCCTCTCCTCCATTCTCCTCTCAGGATCTTGGGCACACACGCCTGGCGTGAATTTCAAGCTGCTGAGTTCAAGACTCACACCGTAGTTGACCACATGGAAGTTCAGTGTCCCAAATACCATGCCACCTGCTGGCCCTTGCCAAAACTCTTTAAAAAATAATTTTAATGGGGACCAGCAGTTGGCATAATAGCTATGCTGCTAGACTCCCGCATAGTCGACTGTGGTTCGAGTCTCGGACCCTGTGGCTTAGACTCAGGCCGAGCGTGTGTGCGTGCGTGCCCAAGATCCCAAGAGGAGAACGGAGGAGAAGGGATCGTGGTGTGGCCATCCCCCCTAGGGGGGTGATTTCTCGCTTTCTATCTCTCTCTCTTTCTGGTGAGCGCACACACCCTATAGCATAAACCTCTCCAGAAAAAAAAAAAAATTTTAATGAATGTGTTACATATTTATTCTTCTAGATGATCCACCCTACTTTTGAAATAAATTATGTGGAATTTTTGTTCAGCTTATAGACTGATTTACAGATTATTGAAACCTTCACTGTATTACCTTTTCACGTTTTAAAACCTTTTTATTTATTATTATTTTAAATTTGACCAGGGAGGGGAAAGACCAGAGAGACTGGGAGAAGTAAGCTGCCAGATCTGAGACTTGAACCAGGGTCAGCCATGTGGTCCAGCGCCTCAACCACCATGCCACCTGGCAGCCCCCGTTTTTCACAATTTAAGAATAAGTTACAATTTGTATTCCTCAGTATGAAGTTTTATATTTTTTAACATATATATTTACCTGTTCTTTAGTTTTATTTTATAGTTAATATTTTTCTAACTGGCGTTTGATGGTGCTTTGGGAAGCTTTTGGGTCATCAGGAGAGTTGTGATGCATTTTTGCATAGAAAAATGTATCATGACTTTGTCGACAAATTACTTTTTATTTTTACATGTTAACAGAAAACATCTTCAGGATTGCACACGTTTCTAAAATTATTTTAAGTTTTTTTGATTTTTTTTTTTTTTTTTTTTTTTTTTTTTTAAAAATTTTTGTTTGAAGGGGGTGGTGCTCCCCAAAGTTGCTATAGGGGCGTGTGTGCTCACCAGAAAGACAGAGAGATAGAAAGTGAGAAATCCCCCCCCAGGAGGGATGGCCACGCCACAGTCCCTTCTCTAACATTCTCCTCTTGGGATCTTGGGCACGCACACACACGCACCCAGTGTGAGTTTTAAGCCACCGGGTCGTCCAGGACTTGAACTGCGGTTGACTACATGGGAGTCCAGTGACATAGCCATTATGCTAATTGCTGGTCCCAATTTTAAGGGTATTTTTTTCCCCCTAAATTATACCACTTAAAATGATAGTAATTTTTTTTTTCAGAGGTTTTTGCTATAGGGTGCGTGTGCTCGCCAGACAGATAGAGATAGAAAGCGAGATATCACCCCCCAGGGGGGATGGCCACACTGCAATCCCTTCTCCTCCATTCTCCTCTCGGGATCTTGGGCACGCATGCAAATGTGTCCGGCGTGAGTTTAAGCCACTGTGTCTGGGACTGAAATTGCAATCGGCTACTTGGGAGTTCAGTGACATAGCCATTATGCTAACTGCTGGTCCCTTAAAGTGTAAACTTCTCAGGCTGTTAATTATTTATGTTTTTTGGTGGATTGGAGCATATGCCTTTCCAATCCTTGTGTTGAGAAGTGTGAAGGATCTCAGATCTTACACTGTTTTCCAGCTAACATCGTAGCTTGTGGATCCTGAAAGACACCAGTGTCCTGGGTGAGGGTCAGGACAGTTTTGACTCATAGCAGTAGCAGTAGCCATAATGCTTTTCTTGTGTTTTTTCATGCCCCACAGGTGGATGTGACAGGGCTAAGTGACACCGATATAAGTGTGTTGCATTCCTGAAGAGGACACTGAGCATTCTCTGGAATCTCAGCCTGCTTGTTCCTTACTTTTCCCTTTCTGTTCTGTTCCCCGATTTCTTATCCACATCCACATCACCCTAATGTAAGACTGCCTCAAATACTTTCTTTCATACCACCCATCCTCTTCCCCCAGTTAGACTTTGTCTCCAAACGTGCTGCTTGCTATTCAGGCTAGCACCTCCTCCATTATGCTTCTCTGTCTCCAGATACTCCAGTGCCCCTTTTCGTTTTCACTCTGGCCCCAGTGCTTTTTTCTCTATGCAGTTTCTTTCTTTTTCTTTTTTTTTTTAAGTCCTGTTGCTTTCCCTGACATACTGTGCTTTGGCCAGTGACTTAGTGTCTCTGTAATCTGTGCCTGCAGAGACTTTTATGGAGAATCTCTCACAGAACCTTTTGGGGCATTCTATTAGTTATTGGTGCTTAGTTGCAAGGAACAGATAACTCATTTCATAGCTGATATAATACAGTTTTATTTCTATTTTGTCTTTGTGTGTAAGAAGTCTGGAGATAGATCATTGCTGGTATCAATTCGGCCTTTAAGCAACCCTTTCCTGCAAGCTTTTTCAATATGCTCTTATCACCCGAAGTTCTCTTTTTTCGATGTCTCCAACTCCACATCATAGCCATCTTTTAAATTGTGAGGTTTTCTGTGGAAGCAAACTTTCTAACTCTGTAGATGAAAGTATCATTCCTTTATATTCTCAAATACAGTGCTGAGCTAATAAAAGGCCCTTTATCTCTAGGTTAGCTCTATGTATGTCTTTCTACCAGGCTATACATTTTGTCTGTTGTGTAGATAGGCACAGTCGATTTGTTTGTAGAATGAATGATAAAGAATGGACCCTCCCTTTGAGAAACTCTGGTACTGGTAGGTCAAGTTTAGAGAAAAGATACAGTGGGAAGGGTGTGAATGTGGAGCTGTGGGTTTTGAACACATAATTTCATGTATAGGAATTAAATATACATACCACTGAAAGGAACACCTTTATTGTAGAAGCTAATTTGTGAATACACAAATATTTCTTTCATGCTATCAAATCTGTTTTCACATACTGTCGAATCAAAACATTCTATTAATTACATGTGGAAATAAAATGGAAACTATTTGTCTTTCAGTGCTTGGATGAGTATGAAGATGATGAAGCAGGGCAGAAAGAGCGGAAACGAGAAGATGCAATTACACAGCAGAACACAATGCAGAACGAAGCTGCAAGCCTACCAGAGCCAGGCAGTTCCTACCTGCTACAGGTGAGTGTTTAAAAATACCAGGATGTCACTAGGTATTTAATAACAATTTTGAAGTTTCCTTTACAACTTCTGTCTAATTTTGATTGATAAGCTCCTCTTAAGTATTTCTAATGGATTCAACCACTGATTTTCCTTATAGTCAAATGCTTTTTTACTTAAGCAGTGTTTGGACTTTAGTTCCCCATCAGTAAGTAGTTGCTACCTGATTAAGAAGGTTTCAGTAGTATCAACTATAAAAATAACTTTTTTTTTTTTTTAACAATTTTTACCTTCTTACTCTTAAAAAAAGTAAGAATTGGGGCCAGCAGGTGATGAAGTGGTTGGAGTTGCTGGATTCCCACATGGCCAGCTAGAATTTGAATCCTAACCCCAGCAGCTTGAAAAAACATGCCAGGTACATAACATGTGTGCACAGTCATGACCGGATGGAGAAATGGAGGAAAAAGAATTGCAGCGTGGCCGCTCCCCAGTGGGGCAGCTCTCTGTTTCTCTCATGTGTGTGCACGTTACCCTTTCGCAATTAAAAAAAGTTGAAAAGGAAGTTTCTCCAAAGTCAAATGTTTAAACATAATAGTACAACACAATATATATAGTATTATGAATTGCCAGAAACAACTATATTTCTGTGTAATTAGGAAGTACTTCTTAAAACCTTTTTTCTTTCTTCAGTGATAGAGAGAGAGGGAGAGAGGCAGCCCCAGTTCAGTCTCACAGCACAGTCTTCCCTCAGCTTCAGTAAGCACAGATTGTGGACATTCATATATTTGTTGTGTTCGGGGAAACCCCTGGGTACACACCTGGAACGTTCCCATGTGAGTCAGCCTCACAGAATGCCGTGTTACTTCTGTACCATTGTTCAGCCCATAAACTACATTTTTAGAGAAAATTTAACTCCGTTTCAAATTAGCTGTTACTTTGGGCTCTCGTGGCACAGAAGATTGGGAATTGATGGTAGAGAGATGCCTCAGTTTAAAACAAATCGCTACAGAATCATTTCATGTAAACGAATTTGCCGATGTTCTTGGAATAATCTAGTCTTAAACTTTTTTTTTTTTTAATTTAATTTGCCAGAGAGTGTGTATACTTGCCAAACAGAGAGAGAGAGAGAAAGAAAGAAAGCACCCCCTATGGGGCATCGTCACACCACAATCCCTTCTTCTGCACCGCTATATGCACACACACGCTCCTGCCATGTTTCTCAAGCTGCCGGGTACAAGATTTAAACTGTGTGGCCAGCCATGTGGGATCTAGCTTCCTTAAGCACCAGACCAGGAGTTGACCCATTTTTAAACTATTTTTATGGCATTTTGAGATCTTAAATTTACTGTCTTTTCAGAGTTCTAGTCTTGGCTTTCTAAATGTGTATTATTGTGGTTTTACTTTAAAAGGAATTTTAGAGCAGTATACACATCTCTCCATTTTATTACTGAAAGAAAGATGAGATAAAATCCTATCTGTTAATATGCGAGGATATGAAGGTATTTGGCAGGGAGGGGCAGATATTTTGAAGTGGTTAGGAAATGCAGGTGCAAAACTGCTTCTTCTTTGCTTCAGAGACACATATACTGATGTGAAGGTTCAAAGAATGATAATAGGTTTATATGGCTTCTCCCACTCCTGCAGGTCGCTGTTATTACAGATGATAATTACTGCAGTTTTAGGAAAAATAGTACCCCATTATTTAACATGAGATAAGCAAACAAGCAGTGTTTCTCTTAGCATCTTTGAGACTGTCTAAGAAAGGTAAAATGAAATCTGGGCCTATTCCAGTGAAGACTTTCCACAAGGCGAATGGTTTCTTAATTGAGGTAGAGATACTACGGTATTTTGGTGAAGGGTCTCTGGACCTGGTTTCAGTTCTTGGCCACATCCTTTTCTCTGGCATACTGAAATAATAACAGGCAACGGCTTGTACAAAGAGGGCTGATTGCTTTCTGTAGCATGAGGGCTTTACCCACTCACAGTCTACTGTTACCCCAAATAAATGCACACGTGTGGAATTCTCTGAACTCCGCTGACCTGTGCTCCCTGAAAATCTGAGGAGCCATCAGCCTCATCCTGTTTGTCATCTTTTCTATAGCTTCTCTAATCTCTTCTCGAGCCTACTTTTCATTTTCTCCATTTTTGTTTGTTTGATCGGTTAGTAATAAGAGTGTCACTCATTGGAAACCTTGGCTCCAAGGGTCCTTTTTGCCAGGCTGTTTGTTTAGGATGAGGCTGAGGCTAAGGTTCCCCATGGGCCTCCCTCATTGCCTTATTAAAGTCTGAGTGAGAACAAACTGTGCTGTGTTCATAGCTGGCCTCTCTCTGAGTTACTACCTAAATTCACATATTCTATTGCTCACATATGATAAACTTCGAATTCAAAAGTATCGGAGAAAGAGAAAGAGAGAATACATACTGACATTGTTGCTTTACAGATCATAGAGTAAGACAGTGTTTTCAGCATAGTCTGTGAATCTGAGCCATTCAGTGAAACAAATCTTTCAAAATGAAGAATAAAATGGGAATATGAGTTTAACATAACAGTATACTGTGTGAAAAATTAAAATATTTTAAGTTTCTACTTTAACATTTTCAAATCATATCTAACAGTGTTAAAATGAGCATTTTAAATGTTTTCTTAATTTTTGCTGTGATTTTCTATATAACTATGCTAGTTTTTAAAATGAATTCTGATTAATGGTCAATGAAAAATTTAGAAAATAATAAAATCTGTAAAGAAAAGGGAATTATTTGAGTTCATTTCCTTGTGTGTCTGTTTTTCTGTAACCCATTAAATTTTAAACTAAGCTTAATTTATTTAAGAAAACATATCGTTGCACAGTGAAAAAATAAAATGCAAGTGGCATAAAAGACTATATGGTAAAATCCCCTTCAGCTTTACCTTTCTAATGATTTGTTACCAGCTAATGGTTTGTTTTCTTGTGTATCTTTCCAGAAGTGTTACATGAACAAAATCTTTCCTGTATCCGTGTGTATTTTTTCTTTACCTGTTTTTACTCAAATAGCATTTTCTCTTTTCTTCTGCAGTAGCACATAAAAAGATTCCTTAAAAAAAAAAGAAATAGATGTATCATAATTTTTCCATGAGCAAAAGAGACACAGAGAGAGAGAGAGAGAGAGAGAGAGAGAAAGTGATAGCACTTTGAGCAGGGTCTTCAGGCCATAATCCTCTTCCAGCTTCAGCTAGCCCCAGGTCATGGATATGTGTGTGCCTGGTGTACACAGAAAGATCTCAGGATGTGAACCCAGAACCTTCCCATGTGGCTCAGCCTTGTAGAGCATGCATCTTACCACTGCACCACTGGTTTCCAATCTAGCTTCTGGAAGCCAGCTGCATTCCTTGGTCCATGGTTGTCTCTTTCAAAACCTGCAAAAATGAATTGAGTCTTCTCACATCACATCGTCTTGGTCTTTCTTCTGTAATCACATTTCCCTTTGACCTACTTTTGCCTCTCTCTCTCACTTCTAATGAGACCTTGTGATTAATATCGAACCCACCAAATAATCCAGGATAATGTCCCTATTTAGCAGTTTTAGTCGGTTGATTGGCAACCTGAATTCCCCCTTGCCATTTAACCTAACAGGTTTGTAGCTTGTGGGGATTAGGAATTGGGATGTGGACATCTTTGAGGTCTTTTTTTTTTTGGTCAGTCTCCATCATTCTTAAAGCATTTGATTATTTTCTGACACAAGTATTACAGGCTCATCTTTAACTTTTCTACCTTGCTTTGAAAATAGCCATTTCTCTGAAGCCAAGAATTTGGGCTTTAGATTTCAAATTGTCATGTCCATCTTTTTTTTTTTTTTTTTTTTTTTTGGGGAAAAGGGTTTTTTTAAG
>NW_006159547.1:5874278-5924446 GCF_000334495.1 Tupaia belangeri chinensis | reverse complement strand
TTTTTAAGGATAGAGATTTGCTATAGAGTGTATGCACTTGCCAGAGAGAGAGAGAGAGAGAGAGAAAGTGAAAAAAACACACCCCGCCCCAGGGAGTGGCCACACTGCAGTCCCTTCTCCTCTGGGGATTTTGGGCATGCACACACATGTGCCAGTGTGAGTTCCAAGCCTCTGGGATCGAACCACGGTAGGTCATGTGGGAGTCCACCGATGTAACCATCATGCCATCTGCTGGTGCCTCATGTCCACTCTTAGGTAGATGTCACCATTCTCAGTTCCTCTCTATGCTCACACCCCCGAAGTGTATGTATAGGTGTGTGTGTTTATACAGAGATTTTATACACACACATATATATACATAGCCGTTTCTCTGCTCTCTGCCTGCTTGTCTACATCTGTAGATGCTGAAACTCACTTTTACCATACTGCTAGTACTACAGGTCTGTGCTAATATTTGTAACTCCCTTTAGTGACACCGAGGAACCTGATGCCCATTATTCTTAATACATTTTCTTTTTAGTGCAGTCCTGTATGTAACCCATCGTCTCTCTTCCACACTCATGCTTTCCTCCACAGATAGGTTCTGTCGTCCGTGCTGGCTGGCACTCTCTGAGCATGAGCACTCTCTTCATGCCTTTTAGCTTAAGCGTCCATGCCAGGATACCCCTCTTACCCTGCTGCACTTCCCCAGGGCCTCTCTTTGTTCCTACAAAGACTCTGAGGCTCATGTTGTAATGCTCCTCTGTGGAGACACCTACTCCCCCAAGCTGATTAGGTTTGGAGAACTCCAGGGCAGGCTGCCCTTCCTTGAGGGTGACACAGAGTACCCTGTGCCAGGCTACGTCTCTCAGGGGTACATGTTCCTTAGCCTTCTAGAGCTCTAAGACTCCCCGCTGGGCCACTCTCCTAAGCAGACAAACTTTACACCTACTGGGTCTCTAGCTAGCCCTCTTGGGACTCCCTTTCTGACCTTGTCTCAGGACCCAGGCCTTCCCTTCCCATCTTTGTAGACACCATCCTCCTCCTACTTATGCCGTGGTTCCCTAGGACAGGGCCGTTCTGCCGTGTGGGTGGTCTCCTCAGGTTGCATGAACTCTTTCTGTGCCAAGCAGCTTCATGCAGGGTTCCAGGATTCGGTACTCAAGTCAGAGCCACAATATTTCCCCTCTCGCTTGTTCTGCCCCACCCGATGACTTTAGAGATGAATTGTTTAGGAAAGGGAGCGGAAGGATGAGTTTTCCTTTTTTAAAATCTTAATTTGATAAAATTATTTTTTTTCTTTTTCATTTTGTTAGTTATTTTTACCAATTACACGTTATAAAAAGTTTGTTCTACAACTGGTTGTGTCAACAACATATGTTCCTGAATTCTGTTTACCAGTATATCTATTTTAAGTCCTGAGGGCCAGATATACCATGTTATGATATAATTTTATGGAAGGCTGTGGCTTTGTTGCTAATTACCTTATTTGAATAGTTTTATTATTATTGTGCTATATTGTACTGGGCTTGTACTTGTCTCATCTTATTTCACATATGCTTTTATATTTGTTTATACACTACAGTTTCAAATCTAACACTGCACCTGTAAAGACAATGTCCCTGGGATTTCCTTATTGACCTTTCTAAGCTGGAATGAAGCACAATGTTCTGTTCAAACTTGCACAAAGCAGTTTGTGCGTCGCCAACATTTTCTCAGCTCTACATAGGTCTTTCCCCTTCTCTTTAGTAATATAAGCCATCCCATTGCAAGGAAGATTATTTCAGGAAGAGTATATTTGAAATCAGTGGTATAATAGACTTTGGGGGTTATTGGGAGATCTAATTACATGGTCTCTGAAACTTTTAAGACTGACGTCGGTCTTAGCAGTGGTGCTTTTTACAAGCAGTTTCAGTGAAACTTGTATTTCTCCATTTTTTCCTGCACATTTAAAATGGATCATCAACTTTAACAGTTGTAATCATTATTAGTTTACTGTGTAGTAATTATATAACTAAGTTCCTTTGCATAGAAATTTTTGTGGCCTCAGAAACAGAGGAATTTCTAGTTACCAAATCTAAGGTAGGTTTTATATTCATGTAAAATTTTGTTTTAATGTTTAGGAACACCAAGCGTTTTTCTTCTTAAAGTTATAAGGGCTTTGCTGCATTAGATGGGTTGATTTCATTTTATGTAATATTACTAATTCAAGTTATGCCAGATTTTCTCTATATGTTTGCTTGGATATAGAGAGTACCTTAAACTCCTATAATTGTCAATTTTGAACACACATGAGAGGCAGGCTCTCCTATCAATAATAATAATAATGCTAATAATGTTTATAAAATCAAGTCTGTCCAATTTAGGGACTATTCCATTGTTAAGATTTGTAATTTGATTACTAGAGATACTATAAAATAATGCTTAGCTACCAAAAATAGACTCTAAAAAAATGATGCTTAGTTTACTGAAGTATGTGTGAGTTCTTGTTTTATCAAATGCACCAAGTTAGTTAGAATAGAAAATACTGTGTGAAAATTACTGAAATGTTTTAAGTGACTAGTTGTTTTAAAAATAAAAACTGTTGGGACCAGCAGGTGGCATAATGGTTATGTTGCTGGACTCTCCCATAGTCAACTGTGGTTTGAGTCCCAGACCTGGCAGCTTAAACCTCTCGCCAGGTGCATGTGCGTGCGTGCCAAAAATCCCAAGAGGAGACTGGATATTTCACATATGCTTTTATATTTGTTTATACACTACAGTTTCAAATCTAACACTGCACCTGTAAAGACAATGTCCCTGGGATTTCCTTATTGACCTTTCTAAGCTGGAATGAAGCACAATGTTCTGTTCAAACTTGCACAAAGCAGTTTGTGCGTCGCCAACATTTTCTCAGCTCTACATAGGTCTTTCCCCTTCTCTTTAGTAATATAAGCCATCCCATTGCAAGGAAGATTATTTCAGGAAGAGTATATTTGAAATCAGTGGTATAATAGACTTTGGGGGTTATTGGGAGATCTAATTACATGGTCTCTGAAACTTTTAAGACTGACGTCGGTCTTAGCAGTGGTGCTTTTTACAAGCAGTTTCAGTGAAACTTGTATTTCTCCATTTTTTCCTGCACATTTAAAATGGATCATCAACTTTAACAGTTGTAATCATTATTAGTTTACTGTGTAGTAATTATATAACTAAGTTCCTTTGCATAGAAATTTTTGTGGCCTCAGAAACAGAGGAATTTCTAGTTACCAAATCTAAGGTAGGTTTTATATTCATGTAAAATTTTGTTTTAATGTTTAGGAACACCAAGCGTTTTTCTTCTTAAAGTTATAAGGGCTTTGCTGCATTAGATGGGTTGATTTCATTTTATGTAATATTACTAATTCAAGTTATGCCAGATTTTCTCTATATGTTTGCTTGGATATAGAGAGTACCTTAAACTCCTATAATTGTCAATTTTGAACACACATGAGAGGCAGGCTCTCCTATCAATAATAATAATAATGCTAATAATGTTTATAAAATCAAGTCTGTCCAATTTAGGGACTATTCCATTGTTAAGATTTGTAATTTGATTACTAGAGATACTATAAAATAATGCTTAGCTACCAAAAATAGACTCTAAAAAAATGATGCTTAGTTTACTGAAGTATGTGTGAGTTCTTGTTTTATCAAATGCACCAAGTTAGTTAGAATAGAAAATACTGTGTGAAAATTACTGAAATGTTTTAAGTGACTAGTTGTTTTAAAAATAAAAACTGTTGGGACCAGCAGGTGGCATAATGGTTATGTTGCTGGACTCTCCCATAGTCAACTGTGGTTTGAGTCCCAGACCTGGCAGCTTAAACCTCTCGCCAGGTGCATGTGCGTGCGTGCCAAAAATCCCAAGAGGAGACTGGAGGAGAAGGGATTGCAACGTGGCCATCCATCATCCCTCAGATGCATTCTTGCTTTCTGTTTCTGACTCTCCGACAAGCGCACATGCCCTATAGCAAAAATATCTCTAAAATAATAAATAAATAATGAAAAATAAAAAATCTATTGAGACCAGTAGATGATATAATGGTTATGTCACTGGACTTCCACGTAGTTGATTGTGGTTCCTGGACCCAGCAGCGTAAAACTCAAACTGGGTGCCTGTGCTCCCAACATCCAGAGAGGAGAATGGAGAAGGGACTGTGGCATGGATATCCTCCCTATGGGGTGATATCTCACTTTCTGTTTCTCTGTCTTTCTCTCTCACTGGTGAGTGTGTGAGCCCTGTAGGAAAAATTTCTCTCTACAAAAATAAATGTAAAAAGCTGTAAAGAAGTGTAGACGTCTGCTGTTATTATGGCTTCCTATCAAGACACTTAACTGTAAACTAGTCTAATACTAACTTTACGTAATTTATTGTTGCCAACTATAAATCACTGCCACTGTTGATTAGTGCTGCTGAAAATGTTCTCCATTTCACATTCCCCTATTTGCCAAACTTGCCAAACATCAAGTTTTACCATATGATGGAAAATGCTTAATTCAAGTCTCAGAAGGACTGTTTGCTGCCAGGTTGTTCATATAATTCATACTCCAGGAACCGCAAATCAGTGAATCCAGTAAGGATGGCTCTCATTTAGTAATTGTGCTTAGTGCTCCATTTCAGTAAGAGAGGGCCTGGCACTCAGGCAGAGGTGGCATGTTCTGAACGACTTCAGATTGAACCTGAACGGGAAGGACGTGCTGTGTTGAAACTTGGTTTTGGAGATTCTGACATTGTTGGTTTTTTCCCTCATATATATTTAGCTAGACACTATGTAAAACTAGATTTTATAAAGTACATTTTTCACTGTTACTAGATATACCGTACTTTTATAAACACGAGATCTGTTCTACATGTTTAGTTTGCAAAATTCAGACTCTTCTGCCTTCTCATTAGGGGGTACTTCCTGGATAACGGGCAGATTCTGTTCAAAGGTTTGTTTGCTAGGATTTTGCTGTCCCTACTATATGAACAGCTAGTGTCTAGGGATAGTTAAAATATCTTTCTATCAACTGCCAAAGCCTGGCTTCCCTAAAGGTAGTTCTGTTCATGGGGTCAAGGCCACATACGTAGACACTCTAATATCTTGTCAGCGGTGGCTTCCTGCAACTGGGTACTTCCCAAACAGTGCTTTTTCTGTGACTACAGATTGCTAAGGTTGTCATTTTCCTACGTTGTTAGTATATTCCATACTAGTAAAGCTGGAGTTTAGGGGAATAAAGAAGAGAATCAGTGTGGGGGATGGGGCCTCCCCATCTATCAGAAGTTTATATTTTACTTAGAAAAGACACGTACTTAAACATTGAGCAAATGTGACGTATTTAACTAAATGATTCAGGTATTGTAATGGGGATTTTTGACTTGGACTAATCAACATATGTATTAAAATTCCACAGAGGAAAATTGATAAAGAATTTTTTGTATCCTAGTTAAGTTTTTCTTTTTAATTATAGCTATCAAATTTAAATTGTAAGCCTGTTATAAAGGGGTTATGCTTACCATTTTACTCACATATCATTTAGTCTCCACAGCAACCTACTGAGATGGGTATTGCTGTTACTCTGTGCTATGAATGAGGGGACTGAGACTGATGGCGTCACAACTGCAGTGCACAGCTACTGCATGGCCTGTCTGCTTGCACCTTGATCTGGTTTTGCTGTACTGTCTCCTCGCTTGGCCATATCTTATTGCTTCACTCTGTCAGTATTTACTGTTTCACTCTGGACTAGTCATCTTATCAAGGGAGCATATTCTTTTATTCGAATCAGATCAGAAATTGTTTAATTGTAGGCTGTCTCTTAGAGTCTCGTTAACTAGAAAAAAAAGGTTATTATCACTTTTTGAAAAGATTCGGCATTTGGTTTTGACCTGTTTTCACTAAAATGAAACAATAAAAATATTTGTAGAGCCCAGACTATCAAAAGATGGATTAGGAGCCGACAGGTGACATGGTGATTAAGGGCATTGGACTCCCACATGGCTGACCATGGTTTGAGTTCCAGGCCTGGTGGCTTGCTTGCTTTCTCAATTTCTCTCTCTCCCATATTCTCTGGTCAAATTAAAATAAATAAATAAATAAATAAATAAATAAATAAATAAAATTATTTTTTAAAATCAAGATTGACTGTCGGGGGGGTCAGCAGGTGGTGTGATAGTTAAGGTGCTGGGCTTTCACATGGCTGACTATGGTTTGAGTCCTAGACCTGACAGCTTGTTTTCTCATATTTTATTTTTATATTTTCATATTTTATAGCTTAGAATTGGCACAATACTTTCAGCTACCAGTAGGTGATGTAATAGTTACGTTGTTGGACTCCCATGTGGTTGCAGTTTGAGTCCCAGATCCTGTGGCTAGGAGGGCACGAGCAATTGGCCGAATGGCTATGTCGCTGGACTCCCATGTAGTCGATGGCACTTTGAGTCCTGGACCTGGGAGCTTAAACTCACCCCAGGTGTGTGTGCATGCTTGCCCAAGATCCTAAGAGGATAATGGAGGAGAAGGGATTGCAGTGTGTCCATCACCCCGAGGGTGATTTCTCGCTTTCTGTCTCTCTGTCTTTCTGACAAGTGCATGCACCCTATAGCAAAAACCCCTCTAGGGGAAAAAAAAAAAAAAAACAACCTCAGGCTGAGTGTGTGTGCGTGTATGCCCAAGATCCCAAGAGGAGACTGGAGTAGAAAGGACTGGGGGGATGGGGGTGATTGCTTGTTTTCTGTCTCTCTGGCGAGTACACACATCCTATGGCAAAAAAAATTTTTTTAAAAATCTGAAAAAAAAAAAAAAAAACACACTCACATACTTTTTTACTTTTCATTTTTTGCTGTATATACTAGGGGTTTTCGAAAAGTGCATGGAAAATGTGTATTATGAAAACACTGCATTGTTTTAAAAATTTCCTTGCACCACAGTAGACTCTTATTTCAATTTCTTTTTTCCATGAACCTTTTGGAGTCCCCTCATATAGTTTTAAAACATCAGTGGCAATTCATAGTTAGTCTTAACTTTTAAAAATAAGGATTATTTTTTAATTAGAAGAGACAAAGTAGGGCACATACAAAAATTATAATGGCTGTGTTTTTACATGCCCATTGAATTTCAAAAGGATTTATGCTAGCTGGTTGAAGAGAGATGCCCCCCTCATCCATTTTTCTGAGCTAAACCAATATTTCCATATTAAAACATTTTTAAATAGTAATTGCCTTGGGCTGAAAATTCATATAAAAAGTTTGGTTTGTTTGACCAGCAGTGTGAATTTTTAAAAAGTCATGGTAAGTGCTCTAAATTTGTTCTTACAATACAGATTTTTCTCTGTCAGTTTTATGTAATCAGTAATTGTGTACTTACACACACTCAAACTGATTTGTTATAATTTTTACTTTACAGGAGCCATCTAGAACAGTTTCAGGCAGATACAAAAGGTAAGAATCTTTATGCTATAACTTACAGCTTACTGTATTTTAACGTGAGTGTAATGTCTGTCTGACCATGACTTAACCAACAAGAACTGTTTAAAGCAGCTTTTTGAAACATAAGAAACCTTATATTGCAGTCTTAAAAATAAATTACATTGAGACAAGTTTGTGATGTCTGTCTGACCATAGCTTATTTTGACATACCTGCAATGCTTGAAAACTGACTACTCTGAATTTGCATGGGTCTCATGAACTTTGCAAAATAAAAACTTAGAATCGCTTTCCCTTTTGTATTTAAACATTGAAGATGCATGTCAACCCCCTGTAATAGTCAGTTTTGGTTGCCATTAAAAAAATACCATAGGGGCCAGCAGGTGGTGTGGTGGTTAAGGGCACTGGATTTCACATGGCTGACTGTGGTTTGAGTTCCAGACATGGAGGCTTGTTTTCTTACTTTGCCTCTCTCTCCCTTTCATTCTGTCCTTCTCTGGTCAAATTAAAATAAATAATGTTAAATTAAATAATTCTTGAAAAAAATAAAATACCACATGCTGAATGGCTTAAACTACAGAAATTTACTTTCCTATAAAGTTTTAGGGACTGGAAGTTCAGGATCACAGCACTACATGGTCACATTCTGTGAGGACTGTCTTTCTGGCTTCTTCCTATCTGTTTGCATGGTAGAGAGACAAATAGAAATAGCGAGAAAGAGAGAATGCATGTGTTTGGGCTATTTGAAGTTCCTTTTTTTAGGGCACTAATCTTATTTGTAGGCCCCACCATTATGATTTTATCTAAACCTAATTAGCTCCTAAAGCCCCATCTTCAAATACCAATGACATTGGTCATTAAAGCTTTAACATATTGACTTGAGAAGGGGACACAGTTCACTCCATTATACCACTCCTCCAATTTAATAAAAGACTTCTACCATAGAATATGTTGGTATGTGTACTGTATAGGAAGATAAGAATTAAGTACAAGAAAATCATTCATTGAAGGTTACTGGGACCTTTTCTTCCCTGTTGAAGGCCATTAAAGTTGTAGAAGCATATAGTCATATGTATGCTAATGGTCATAGAACATTGGTCAATCAATTCCTATGGTTATCTTTTAAGGAAGGTACATTATTTTTATTTTATATTTGAGGAAAATGAGGTTAAAAAATAGAATTTCCTTGTATAAACCTAGTTAGTCGTCAGCAGAATCTGGATTTGAACTCAGGTATTTTGACACCAGAACCCATATGCTTACTAACTACATTAGACCATCTGCCTAGATTTACTCATATAAAACGTTTGTTTTCATCTATTTGTACATTAAAGTTTAAAATGTTTTAGGTTTTAGTTATAATCCATCTAAAATATCAGGTTGTCAGAAAAGTCATGATGTATTTTTCTATGCAAAAATTCATAGAAATGTTCCAACAAAATATATTGACTAGTGGAAACTAATTTTTCTTTACTTTTTTTTTCTATTTCCTTTACGAAAGAGGGGAAGGAAGTAAGAGAAACAGAAATGTTTTGGGGTTTTTTTTGACAAAATCTTGCCTTCTGTCCTACACTCCCAATTAGCTAGGATTGCAGGTGTGTGCATTCACACCTGTTTGTTCAGAATGGCCCAGAAACTGTACCAGGACCTGTCATATGGCTTCCACCCTCCAAGTGGTGGTGCTCTGTGCACCACTGTGGCTGGGACAGGAACTTTAATTTCAATATTATGTTATTTATAAATAAAATTTTAATATTTGTTTTTAACCATGACCTAAAGTACCTATTATTATAGAAATATACACAAAATGGACAAGGTAGTTAGCAGTTGAATAAGTAGGTCAGCAACTATTTTTTACACACAGAAAAACACTCAATGTATTTGCTACTGTTATTGCTTTTATTCTTATTTCTGAGTAGTTATGATGTAGGTTTAATAAAACCTGTTGTTCTCTTAAGCTTATAACATTTATTCATTGCTTGGTAATTTTTAATTAACATGATTTTTTTTTTTTCTTTTTAGTTTTTTGCCATATGGCACATGCACTAGCCAGAGAGAAACAGAGACAGAGAAAAGGAAAGTGAGAAATCACCCTTCATAGGGAACAATGCTACAATCCCTTCTCCTCCATTCTTCTCTTGGGATTTTGAGCACACATGCACATGTGCTTGCCATAAATTTCAAGCCACCGGGTCCTGGACTCCAACCGTCATCAGCTATGTGGGAGTCAGGTGCCTTAACTATCATGCCACCTGCTGACCACTACCATAAATATTTTAAGTTATAAAGAATTCTTTATTGAGGACAGCAGGTAGCATGGTCGTTAAGGTGTTGGATTCCCACATGGCCAACCACTGTTCGAGTCCTGGATCTGGGTGGCTTGCTTTTTCTCTCTCTCTTTCTTTCTGGTGAGCCCACATACCCTATAGCAAACTTAAAAATAAATAAATAAATAATTTTATTAAAAAGGAAATTATTTTTCTTCTGCCAGAAATTGTTGCCAAATAGCTTTGGTTTGGCCTGTTCTCAGATCACATTCTCAAACAACAATAAAATGGCTTATCAGTTTTAGTTTGGAGAATAAAGATAAACTTTGGTAACTTATCAAGTTTGTTATTATTAATCTTACATTTTGATACTTATTAAATAATAGAGTCTTAAATTAGAAATGGCACTTTTCAGATTTGTGTTCTTTAATAAGAATCAATTAGAGGAAGACTTTTCTTATAAATTCTCATCAAAAACTCTTATTTATATGACACTGTGTCAAATCAGGAAGAAAATCATTTCCCATGATACACATTTTATTTTTAAGCTTTCAAGACCACTTTTTTACTTGTGACATGTTCGTATACTGGCTCTTTTATTTTCATAGCCTAGAGAATGTAATTTATTACTTTTCAACTTTCAGAGGCTTAACCCTGTTTGACACTGTTATAAATATTTTTAGGTTTCTGATCTTTTTTACTGAGTTATGGCAATTCTGTTTTTATTCCGTTTAAAAAGAAACAAAAATCCCTAAAAACAAAAATTAAAAAAAATAAACACAGGAATCTGTATCTGGAACTATCCATTCCTTATCTAGTAGAAATGTGTTATATTTTATATCAGTAGTTCGTCACTTTCATTACTCTGTCAGCAAGTTGTAGCAATGACTAGAGAATACATGTTTCTCGGTAGGAGTGTCTGTTGACTAATGGGGATGAATAAAAGGAGAAATGAGCTAAAAGATAGAAATTTGGCATTGTATGTCTGAAAATATTTTTAGTAAACCAAATAACTCATGTATTCACACAGAAACACACACACTGGAAGCTACTCTTAAGAAGTCATTAAATGATTCAAGCACCCAGAAGACTAGAATACATATGGCCTTCAAAATTATGAGTTAAATATTTAATTTTTTTCTCACAAATATCAAGAATGTACTTTTTTAGCATTGAGTCTGGCAAATAGTATGCTATCGTTTAAAAACTGAGTCAACTCTTGTTTATCTAGAAAATCTCTTACATGTTCACTGTCTTTCTTTTTAGAGTATTTATATAGGGCCCAGGAGATGTTACAGTACTTAAGGTATTGGACTCCCACATGGTTGACTGTGGTTGGAGCCTTAGACATGGCAGCTCAGAAACCATGCTGGGCTCATGTGTATGCATGCCAAAAAAAAGTCCCTAGAGGAGAACAGAGGAAAAGGGATATTTAAATAACTGTAGGGTACTTTTAGGGTGGGGGACATGAGATTTGTGAAACTCACGATTTGGGAAAGATGAATCAATGTCAAGAATTTGTGGGCTCTTTTTACCCAATATGTAATTTTCTGAAAAGAATGTTCACTTGGCCAAGTTTATGGTGCATTGATTAAAACAATAATAAAAAATAAGCAAGACGGTTCTTAAGGACTTGCAAAAGGCAGAATTACCCAAGGTATATAATTTACCATTCATATGTAAGTGTGTAATTCAACCATCAGGAATGGTACTGCTTAAAAAAAATGTGGGAAACAAGTTAGGACAAATATCAAGTTTAACTGGTTCATTCGTTGTCACAGATACATGTAAGAGGGGATTAGTTATTTTATTAAGTAGCATTTATACAAAGTAATAGGTACTCTTAGCTCTACCTCCCCACAGCATTAATAGGTCTAATGTTTGCAAATCACCTTTGCAGACCTTATCCAAAAATAGCCCTGTCAGACAGCAGTTGGGCAGGCATCCGTCTTCCCAGTCATCTTCCCCAGATGATGAAGATTTTAGTTAAGTAGAACCTTTTACCACACTCCCTCTGCCAGAGATTGGGTTACAAGAGAGGAAATATTACTAGTTTTTATGGACACATCAGGATATAAATGCCAGAATTCACTTTTTTAAAAAAAAAAAAAAAAAACTAAAACAGACATTTAACTCTTCGCAATCTGCTTCCTTTACGTCATTGTTGTAGTTTTATAATTCATATAGCTTCATTTAGGCCTCCTCTTAGACTTTATTGCAACTACTGAAACTAATTAGAATAGAATTTTTTGTAACTTAAAAAATTGTGGGTTTTTTTTTGTTTGTTTCTTTTTTCTTTTTCTTTTTTAAAAATAATTGCCAGAGGGAACCAGCAGTTAGCGTAATGGCTATGTCGCTGGACTCCCACGTAGTCGACCGCGGTTCGTGTCCCGGACCCGGTGGCTTACACTCACACCGGGCGCGTGTGCATGCGTGCCCAAGATCCCGAGAGGAGAATGGAGGAGAAGGGATTGCGGCGTGACCATCCCCCCTGGGGGGTGATTTCTCGCTTTCTGTCTCTATGTCTCTCTCTCTGTCTGTCTGGCGAGCGCACGCGCCCTACAGTGAAAATCTCTTCCCCCCCCCCAAAAAAAAAAAAAAGCCTTAAAAAAAAAAATAATAATTGCCAGAGAGTGCGTGTATTCATCAGAATAAAGATAAAAAGAGAGAAAACACCCCCAGTGGGGTATGGTCCCACTGTAGTCTTCCTGCCTTCATCTCCATCCTGCTGAGATTTGAGGCAGGTTTCTGTATGTACTGGGCATGTTTTTCTTTCCTTTTCTTTTTAAAAGAATTATTGATTTTTTTTTTTTTTAATTATTGTTATTTTTACAATTTAGTACAGGGCATGCGCACTTACCAGAGAGAAACAGAGAGAGATAGAGGGAAGGAAAGTGAGAAAGCAAGCCTCCAGTTGGGACTCGAACTGCAGCTGGCCATGTGGGAGTCCAGTGCCTTAACCTCCACACCACCTTGTGGCCCCCTGGGCATGTTTTTCAGGACACCGGGGTCAGACTCCAACCACAGTCAGTCATGTGGGATCTGGCTCTCTTACCCATTGCACTGTAGGGTTAGTCCTGTTTTCTTCTTCTTTTTCTTTCTTTCTTTTTTTTTTATTTATTTATTTTTCAATTTTGTCAGATGGAGCATTTGCTAGAAAAAAGACTGAGAGAAAGCAACCCATATGGGGAATAGTCACACTGCAATCCTTTCTCCATTTCTCTCTCCTTTTGGGATTTTGGGAACACATGTATACACGCCTGACACATTTTACAGGGTGCTGGGTCCGGGACTCAGTCTGCATGGTCAGCCTTGGGGGATCCAGGTACCTTAATCACCTTGGCACTGGCTGGCCTCTCCCTCTTTCTCTCTCTGTGTTTCTCTGATGAGTGTGCCTGCCCTATAGCAAATTAAAAAATAATAATAATAGGGATCAGTAGACAGCGTAAAGGTTACATTGTTGAACTCCCACATACTTGACCAGTTCAAGTTACAGACTCAGAGGCTTAAAACTCATGCTGGGTGCCTGGGTGTGTGCCCAAAATTCCGAGGAAAATGGAGGAGAACAAATTGCAGCATGGCCATCCCCCTTGGTGGTGGGGAGGTGATTTCACACTTTTTGTCTCTCTCTGTCTCTGCCTCTCCAGTGACTGCACACCCTATAGCAAAAATCTCTCTTAAAAAATAAATAAATTAAATTAAATACATTTTAAAACAAGAAAAGCTCACCCATAATTCTACCACCCAAATCAGTCACTATTGGCATTATCTTTGTTTTTCACTGCCAACTCTTTTTTTCTTGACTTTTTTATTTGTGGGCATATATGTGAGCATAATGGATGTACTGTTTCAGGCTCTGGTTTGCTTCTCACTTAATGTAACATGGGAATGGGGATATTCAACTTTTATTATATAAACAATAGCTGGTATCAGCTGAGTGATCTCATCTTTTAATTTCTTCTTTTTATAAAAGTTATTTATTTAACATTATTATTATTATTATTTTAAATTTGCTATAGTGTATACCCGCTCACCAGAGAGAGACGGAGAAAGACAGTGAGAAAGCAAGCCTCCAGGTCTAGGACTCGAACCATGGTTGCCATGTGGGAGTCCAGCACCTTAACTAGAAAGCCACCTGCTGGCCCAGTTTCTTCTTTATTTGGGTAAAATGTGACCATGGTTTTCTTTATTAAGGGTCAGCATTCTCTTCCAAAATCAGTTCTGCTGTAATAGTTATTTTGAAAACCCAAATTGGCCCCAAGTAATATATTAGCAAACAATTTGACCCTAACTTAAATTTCGAGTGTGCTTATGCAGTTTTGTTTACCAGAAGCACTAAGTGAATACAGAGAACTGTACCCAACTGAACCACAACACATAGGCATACACCAACCGCTCTCAGGCACATCCCACAGGCAACTACCTCGGTCTAAGCTGCAGCCTGCCCCCCTGGCCTGGTGCCACAACTTCTAGTTTGACTTCAGATAACCCTTTGCCTCACACTCCCCAGGAACAAGCGGTAACCCTCAGATTCCAGCTTCCATAAGCAAATGTCACTCTTTTTCAAGACCATTGGGCCTATTTTCAACTGTGCTGCCATTTTTATGAGATTCCTATCTCTTTTATATGTACATAAATGCCCATTCCCATTTTTTCTATATCCCTGTTATTTTTATTGAGTGATTTTTGCATAGCCCAGTGATGATTAGAAACACGAAACACATGTCACATTACTGTAAATTTAACTCAGAGTAGTTTGATAAACTAAGTATTTGCAGGTGTACAAATAAGAAGACTTCTTTATAACATAAAAATACATTTAAAATGAGATATTAGTGAGCAAATATTTAAGCTTCCAGATTTTGGAATATAGAAAAGAGATTTTGGAGTAAATTAAACCTAATGATATCCTCAGATAATAGTACATACGTGATTTTCCACTCTGCTCCTGTCTAAGCTGGCAGTCATAATAGTGTTAACATAGAGGTATGCGAAGCTAGTTAAGGGTTAACCAGAGATACCATCAACTGGAAAAGATAAAGCCAGTAGTGACTTGGGTGGGTTAGAAAAATATTAAGTCATTGGAAAGTCAGGACGTGTTTTTCTATGCAAAAATGCATCATAACTTTCCCGATGACCCGAGATGAGGTGTGATTGTTACCAGGATATGAGCTGAGGAGACCAGTAGATGGACAGCTTGATTTGATTTGGAGTCAGGTAACATTAAACAGGAGAATTAGATTCTCTGGTGAGAGGATCACCTTTTTCTTTTTTTTTCCAATCATTTTTATTATAGCAAAATAAACTATAATATTACTGTAACATTATTTTAACCATTTTGTTATTCACAAGTCAGTAGTATCAAGTACATTCACAGTGTCGTACAATCATTACTTCTATCTAGTTCCCAAAGTTGTCATCCTAAAAGAAAGCCTATACTTTTTTTTTAAACATCCATCTATCTGTCTGTCTGTCAGTCAGTCATCTCTCTGTTGTGATTTTTGAGCTACTGAGTCCACATTCAGCCATGTGGGAATCCAGCACCCCAACCACCACACCACCTGCTGGCCCCAGGAAGTCTATACTTTTTTTTTTTTTTTTGGAGAGGCTTTTGCTATAGGGCGCATGGGCTCTCCAGGACAGAGAGACAGAAAGCGGGACATCACCCCCAAGGGGGAATGGCCACGCTGCAATCCCTTCTCCTCCATTCTCCTCTCAGGATCTTGGGCACACATCCACGGTGTGAGTTTAAGCCACTGGGTTCAGGACTCGAACCACGGTCGACTACGTCGGAGTCCAGTGACATAGCCATTACGCTAACTGCTGGTCCCGGAAGTCTATACTTTTTAAGCAGTCCCTTCTTACTCCACCTCCCCTAGCCTCTGGCAATCTGTTTTCAGTCTTTCTGGCTTATTTCTGATAGCTCACATGAATAGAATTCTAGAATATGTGGCCGTTTGTGTCAAGCTTCTTTTATTTAGTATGATGTTTTCAGGGTTTATCTATGTTTTAGCATTTATCAGTACTTTATTTCTTTTTATGCCTCAATAATATTCCATTGTGTGGCATTGCCTCATTTTATTTAGAAAAAATCTTTCTTTCTTTCTTTCTTTCTTTTTTTTTTTTTTTTTGAGAGGTTTTTGCTATGGGGGACATGCGCTTGCCAGAAAGACAGAGAGAGACAGAGAGACAGAAAACGAGAAATCACCCCACAGGGGGAATGGCCATGCCGCAATCCCTTCTCTTCCATTCTCCTTTCAGGATCTTGACCACGTATGCACACATGCGCGGTGTGAGTTCAAGCCACCGGGTCTGTACTCGAACCGCAGTCAACTACATGGGAATCCAGCGACATAGCCATTATGCTAACTGCTGGTCCTGAAAAAGATCATTTTTAAAACTTAGGTATTATATCTTGAATGATCATTTCAGCTCTGTTGTTTTTGAGCTAATATGGAGTGAAGTTTAGCCCCTTATTTCTCTATTGGTTTCCAAGCTCTGTCATAGGCAGTTGAATAGAAACTATTTGATTAAGTTCAAAAAGTGAAAAATTTGTTCATGTTCATGCAAGATTTAAGATGTTACATCACAACTATGTTAATTTTTTTTCTTTTTTCTTTATAAGCATTGTTTTGAAACCAGTAGATCCTGTTGTACATGTTTTAAGAACTACCAAATAGCAAGAATTTCCTTGGTTTGTTGGTCGAAGGTCAAACCAGAAAAATCAGCCAAATTCTTTAAAGATGAGAAATCCAGACTAAAGAGGACAAAATGCATTGGGTTGTCAGAAAAATCATGACACAGTTTTGCATAGAACATAGAAAAATATGCCTTGACTTTTCCAACAACCCGATATTTCTCCCTATAGTGGAAAAGAAAATCTTCTTGGGCTGTATGTGACCCTTTCTAGAGAAATCTCTTTCTTGTCCAGGTCTTCTATTCTTACAACATTAGCATATGTTCTATATTTCATCAAATGCTGTCAGGGATACAGAAGCTGCAGCTCTTCTAGTTCAGGATTTTGTAAAAGGACACGAAAGTCACAAAATGATCATTTAACATTATTGGGGCAGGGGACCAGCAGTTAGCGTAATGGCTATGTCGCTGGACTCCCACGTAGTCAAACGCAGTTCACGTCCCGGACCCGATGGCTTAAACTCAAGCCAGGCGCGTGTGCATGCATGCCCAAGATCCCGAGAGGAGAATGGAGGAGAAGGGATTGCAGCATGGCCATCCTCCCTAGGGGTTGATTTCTCACTTGTCTCTCTCTGTCTGTCTGGTGAGTGCACGCGCCCCATAACAAAAAAAAAAAGAAAAACTCTCAAAAAAAAAAAAATTCATGGGGCAGCAGGCAGCAGGTGGCCCAGAGCTAAAGGCAGCTGGTGGCCAGCTTAGTGGTTCAAGTTTTGAACCTAGTGACTTGAAAAACACACCAGGTGTGCATGCCTGTGTTTGTCCAGAGTCCTGAGAGGAGAGTGGAGAAGGGTTTACAGCTTGGCCATCCTCCTAGGGGTGACTTCTCCCTTTCCTCCTCTATATCTCTCTCTAGAGAGTGTAGCATATGTTGCTTTATTACATAGTGATGTTCATTTGCCTACTCTAGTAAGAAATGGGAGCAGTATGAAAGTTTGACTTGGTATATTTATATTCCAAGTAACTAGAATATTTTTCTGCTAAATGTAGGGGTTTTTTAAAGGAAAAGTAACTTTTACACTTTTTTTTTTTTATCTCAGATATCAGTCTACCCAGCTCCCTTTCTTTGTTCTAGCTACAGAAAAGAACTGAAAAATAACTTGTTCTTGGGACCAGCAGGTGGTGTGGTGGTTAAGACACTAGACTCCCACATGGCTGACTGTGGTTTGAGTCCCAGACCTGGTGGCTTACTTTCTCACTTTCTCTCTCTCTAGTGAGCACATGAGCCCTACAGCAAATAATTAGTAAGTAAATAAATACATAAAATAAACAATTCTTTTTTTAAAAGATAATTTTTTCTTAATTATATCCATTTTATTTTTATGTGCATCTTATGTATTGTATTCATTGGAAATGAACAACTTAACTGAATGTGCTCTTCTCTATTCTCTTTTTAAAAGAGCTTCATTGAATTGTAATTCAAATACCGTAAAATTTGCCTTCTTAAGGTGTACAACTCGGCGGTTTTTAGTGCATTCTTGCTTATACAGCCATTCCCACTATCTAGTTCCAGAATTTGTTCTCCTCCCCTGAAACGAAACTCCATCTCCATTAAGTAATCAAATCTCCGTTCTTTTCCTGCTCCCCCTCCCGGCAAACAGTAATCTGTTTTATTTTCTGCCTTTACAGATTTGTCTGTACTGGATGTTTTGTATTAATGGAATCCCACACTATGTGTTTCTTCCCTGTATTTTCTTTCATTTAGCATAATGTTTTCATAATTTTTCCATATTCTAGCATGCATGGGCATACCATATTTTTACTGTTTATCAATGGATGGATATTGGATTTATATTTTTGTCTAGTATGAAGTATAACATATGCAATATGTAATGTATATATAGCATGAACATTCATGTGCAAGTTTTTGTGCAGTGTCTATTATTGCAAAGAAATTGATAGGAACAGTTATAATGCAGTCATTAAAATGGTGGTGTAGAAAAATATTAATTACATGCAAATGTTATTACATAAATGGGGAGAGAGTATATTACAAAAATATGAAAGCCTATATATGTATGTATATGTGAATAGACACTTTTTTAAAAGCCAGTATTTTTTTAATTGCCAGAGGGTGTGAGTTCTTGCCAGAAAGAGAGACAGAGGGGAAAAATACCCGCCAATGGTGCGTGGTCATGTTGCAGTCCTTTCTCGATGTCTCCATCCTTTCAGGATTTAGGGCATGCACAGGCATTGGGCATGTTTATCAAGCTACTGGGGCTAGGATTCGATCTGTGGTCAACCGTGTAGGAGCTAGCTTTCTTAGCCACTAGACCACAGGGTTGACCCATATAATTTTTTACACTCACACACATTTTAAAAACACGTATTGTGTACATACACATATGTAAAAATATAATTTATATGTGTTTGTGTATATACATACATATATGTAAAATGTCCTTAATCCAAGCTCTTTTGATGTTAAGAACATCTAAAATTCTGTATAAAATAATAAAAGGTATGTTTTTCTGGGAGCAAATCTAGGTTGTTGGGAAAGTTGTGATGCCTTCTTGCATAGAAAAACACATCAAGACTTTTCCAACAACCTGGTGTATTTTTAACCAGATTTTTTTTTTTTTCTTTTTTGGAGAGGTTTTTGCTATAGGGCGCGTGCGCTTACCCGACAGACAGAGACAGAGACAGAAAGCGAGAAATCACCCCCCAGGGGGAATGGCCATGCTTCAGTCCCTTCTCCATTCTCCTCTCGGGATTTTGGGCGCGCACACAGGCACCCGGCGTGAGTTTAAACCATGGGGTCTGGGACTCGAACCACAGTCGACTACATGGGAGTCCAGCAACATAGCCATTACGTTAACTGCTGATCCCTTTAACCAGATTTTTAAGTGGACCTGCGATCCAAAAATTTTTTTTTAAGTTTTAAAACTACACCTACATTGGGAAATGTTAACAGTAGGTAGTTATCTCTAGAATGGTGGAATTACTGGTAATATTTATATTTTCTGTTCACACTGAGTATGTATCAGTTGTCGTAAGGCGTCTTGAGAGTCGATTGTGACTTTTCGTTGGTATGTATGTTGTGTGTGTGTGTACTTAGAGAAAGATGAGAAAGACACGCAATATAGAGCAAGGGACTGCTGTGAGGAGTGGAGGCAGGAGAGCACAGGCTGTGAAAGATCCTGCAGGGATTGAGACCAGTCATGCATGCTCTTGGTTATTTAGGATATCCAGTATAACTGAACATTTGATAGCCATTGTAAAAGTAGGTTTTTACCCATGAGTCTTGTATTTCTTCTCATTGTTAAGCTCTAAAGTGTCTATTTTAGTGGGAAATTCCTCTGGCTATAATCTCTTAATGCTGCCAATCTCATTCTCATGATAGTTTTAGAATAACAGTGTTATTTTTCCCAACACAGCACCCCTTGGTCTTTCTGCACAAGATGTGAAAATTCTCAAAGGGGGACAAACTTCCAGTAAAGGGTGGTGTTTATCTTTGATGATAGTATTTATTCTTTTCCTTTTTCCAGTACATTGTAGTTAACATCTTCATAGCTAGGGGCAATTGGGAGTATTCTTTTGGGATCAAATTAGTGAGAGATTTGTGTTAACATTCCTCAGTAGAACATTACAGACTGGAGTTCAAACAATCTTTTATTCTGAGTCTTTTGCCCTGAATGTCTGGCCTTCAGAATACATTAACGACATTTCTGTTTTTAGAATAAACAACTAAATTTGGCATTAAGATCAAGTAACACAGTTCTTCACAATCATGACATTATTCCTTACAAGTGGAATACTACTAGGGATAAGATAAAGCACTGATTTTGTTTTTCAGTAGCAATAATTTCTTATCTTCAAATTTGCATAATGGTACCATTTGTGTATTGACAAACCTAATATGAAGAATGAAAATAATTTCTAGAGCCAGCCGGTAGCATGGTGGTGACTGCAGCTGGATCCCACATGGCCAACTGCATGGTTCAAGTCTTGGACCCAGTGGTTTGAAAAACACTCCAGGCACTTGTATGTGCATGGCCAAAATTATGAGAGGAGAATGGAGGAAAAGAGACTGTGGCATGGTCATCTTCCTTGGGGGGTGATTTTTCACTTTCCCTCTCTTTGTCTCTTCCCTCCCCCCCCACTTGCCCTTCTGGTGAGCATATGTGCCCTATGGCAAAACTGGGGAAAAAGTTGTTAATAATTTAAACTTTTTTTGAAATACTATTTCAAACTTGTTCACCAAGTAAATATAAAACTATAAAACTACTAAAGGGCATGCATTCCACATCTCTGGGTGTGTGTGTGTGTTTTTGGGTTTCTTTTTTTTTTTTTTTGGTAATTTTTTAAAAGAATCATTTAATTTTATTTATTATTATTTTTAAATTTTTTATAGGGGCAACACCCATTCACCGGGGGGGGGGGGGGCAGAAATCAAGCCACCAGGTCTGGGACTCGAACCACAGCCAATCATGTGGGAGTCCAGCACCTTAACCACCATGCCATCTGCCAGCCCCATCAATTATACTTTAATTTTAAAAAGTCAATTTTTGTGAGAACAAATACCATAAATAATGAAAATATAATTTTAGGCTTTAATCTTCACATTCTATTTATTGTGATCTAGATGATATTTATTATTTTTATATGAACATGTTGTAAATCCTATGAAAATATCAATAGTAGATCATTAAATCTACATACTGACATGGATATGTAATGATTAAAATTTGGAGACCATGGGTTTGAATTCTTTTTTGTAAAATAGCTTTCAGGTTTCCTGCTTGCTTTTTCAGTCTCTTATCTTATCATTCCCCTGTTTACATTTCATGCTTGGCTTATTGGATTTTCTGTTTCTCAGATGGGCCACATGCTCTTTGAAGTTATTTGCACATTCTTATTGCACTTTTAAGTCTTAAGTTTAAACATTCTGTAGCCTAATGCTACTCAGTGTTGTCCTTGAACTGTGTTACCAATCCATGACAAGATAAGAAAAGAACTTGAGGGGAGCATTTAGAAACTTGAGTTGCATTTCGCTCTTGTCATCATCACATTGAGTACACAGTCTGGCCCGCTCTGAGCAGGATCCAGACTGGCTGGAGTGCCGTGGTGAGTCGTGTGCTAGTCATGGCCAGCGAGACCGTTTCATGTTCTATTTTTATAACAGTTATTTGTAACCCTAAAATGTATAAGAATTGAAGAAAATGTGTTTTTAAAATCTTGTGTTAACTTTGATTAATCACCCTTTCTTCTATAAAAAATTTAAAAAGAAAATAATATAATAATTAAAGAATAATAAATAAAAAGTAAAAATATTTTTGTGCTTTTATATTTCCACTTTTATAAGTTTTAGCTGTATCTTGGTAGTAAAGTTCATGTTATATATTTTTAATCACAATATACTGATGACAAAACAATCTGTATTGGACTCTTTTTTTTTTTTTTTGAGAGATTTTTGCTATATGGCACGTGTGCTTGCCAGAAAGACAGAGAGAGACAGAAAGCGAGAAATCACCCCCCCGGGGGGATGGCCACACCACAATCCCTTCTCCTCTCGGGATCTTGGGCACGCATGCACAAGTGCCTGGCATGAGTTTAAGCCACCAGGTCCAGGACTCAAACCACGGTTGACTACATGGGAGTCCAGCGACATAGCCATTACGCTAACTGCTGGCCTCTGGACTCTTTTTTTGACAAGATACACTTTTTCTGAATGTGACAGTAGTGCTAAACCAAATGATGTGATGATGGAAGTATTTCAGAGCTACAGACAGAGGGCTTTGTATTAGTTTTGTTGGAAAGTCATAACTCTTCGACACTGAAGTCAGCTCTTAGCCCTACTGGATGGTTAAATGCTGAAACCATAGTGGGCTATTTGTGGAGAAGCATTGGCTAATAAAATAGTAGAATCATCGAGATTTTAGTGGCATTTCAAAACCAAATTATTTGAATGAAAAATATTACATTTAAACACTGACAGATTTCATTTGTAATCACTAGGTCTTTGTGAGTTTCTTATAAAGTTTCCCTTGAGGGGGCCAGTAGGTGGCATGCTGTTTAAGGCACTATACTCCCGCGTGGCCGACTGCCATATGCGCCCCGGACCCAGCAGCTTGAAAATCAAGACAGGCACATGTGAGTGGGTGCAAAATATTCTGAGAGGAGACTGGAGGGAAAGGGATTGCTGTGGGTGATCTCTCACTTTCCCTGTCTCTGTTTGTCTCTGGTAAGTGCATGTGCCCTATGGCAAGAACCTAAAAGAATAAGAATAAGAATAATGAAGTCAAGTCTCACTTGGGGTTGCTAACATTAAATGTTACATTACAAACGACAGGACAGAATGTTTGGAAATGGTTAGGTGAATCTGTAGCAAAGAAAGGAGTTTTTACCTTACTTCCCAGCCACACTGCCACTTGATGGATTTAGGAACGGGAGAGGGATACAAAAGGCGGGAGAGGGATACAAAAGGCAAACTCGGACAAAAAAAGGATACTAAATGAGTTTTCATTATAGTTTGGTGAACTTTGTACATTGATTTTGTTAACATGACAGTGGTCTGAAATAACAATTATTTTTCAGTGTCATTTCTAAGTAAAACAATTTTCTTAAAAGATATAAATTTTACAGTGCCAACAAATGTGGCTTTCAGTTTTACTTTTCTTTTGGTGGGATTATATTCTGATTATGGGACAAATGACAAAATAAATAAATAAATAAATAAATAAATAAAATTGTGCTTAGGCCTTGCATCAGAATGAAACGTAATGTTCTGCTGCTTTGATTGAGGAAGCCTTGTTACATCAGCTAAACTAAATATGCCTGCTGGGGCAGCAGGTACTGTGGAAGTTCAGGCAGCTGTATCCCATATGGTTGACTGCTGTTTGAATCCCGGACCTGGTGCTTGAAAGTGTGTGTCTGTGTGTGTGTGTGTGTGTCTCCAAAATCTTGAGAAGAGAATGGAGGAGAAGGGATTATGTTATGGCTATCCCCCGGGGGGGTGGGGAGGGGGTGATTACCTACTACTCCCCCTCCTCTCATTTCTCCCCAGTGAGTGCATGCTTCCTATAGCAAACTTCTTAAAAAGCTTGTTGTATCAGCTAAACTAACAGTAGTTCACTAAAAATGCAAAATACGTAAGCACTAACTTATTAAATTTGAAATTCCTCAAAAAGATTGTTTTGGAGTTGATCCAATTGGTTGACCTGATCAAACTCTTACTGTATGATGAGGTATACATTGGTTTTCAAAGGAAAAATTTGAGTCAGGTGTATATGAACTTTGAGATAAACTCTTGGTGTTTTTGTAAGATAAGAAACCAGTTTGGGGGCTAGCAGATGACATAGAGTTTAAAGCATTGAGCGCACATGGCCTGCTGCTAGGTTTAAGTCCCAGACTAGCGACTTGAAAATTATGCTGGGCATGAGTTTGTGTGTGCCCAAAAAGCCTAGAGGAGGGACCAGCAGTTAGCGTAATGGCTATGTTGCTGGATTCCCACGTAGTCGACCGCGGTTCGTGTCCCGGACCCAGTGGCTTAAACTCACGCCAGGCACGTGTGCTTCCCGAGAGGAGAATGGAGGAGAAGGGATTGCAGCGTAGCCTTCCCCCTTGGGGGGTGATTTCTCACTTTCTATCTCTCTGTCTCTCTCTGTCTGTCTGGCGAGTGCATGTGCCCTTCTCTCTTTCTGGCGAGGTCATGTGCCCTATAGCAAAAACCTCTCCAAAAAAAAAAAGCCTAGAGGAGAATGGAGGAGAAAGGATTGTGGTGTGGCCATCTCCTCTAGGGGACAATTTCTCTCTCTTTCTACCCCCCCCCCACTTCCACTCTTCTCTCTCTGATGAGCACATGCAGACTAAAGTAAAAACAAACAAAAGAAGAAGAGCAGAGTCCATGTGTCTATGTTTGCTGTTACATCTTTCCTACCTAGAACAGTGTCTGGTACTTTTACTCAGGACATACTGTTACTTTCATGTTTTTAAAAATTGTGTTTGAGGGGCTGGTGGGTGGTGTGGTGGTTAAGGGCACTGGACTCCCACATGGTCAACTATGGTTCAATTCCTGGACCTTGCATCTTGCTCTCCCACCCCCCCAATCACATTTAAAATAAATAAATAAATGAAGTTAAATCATTCTTTCTTTTTTTTAAATTGTATTTGAATAATGATTCACTTCTACAGTTGTAAATAAGTTGGCTACCGTAATCATATGTCCTCAAGGAAGGTTCATTTTTAGGTCAAATAGAAAATATTCTTTGCATTTTCCTTGTGGACTACTAAGGACTTTCATAAAATAGGTATTTTTATTTTTATAGCACAACCTCTGCCTCTGAAGAAGATGCCTCAAATAGATATTCTCGAACAGATAGAAGTGGATTCAATAGATACAACAGGGATGCAAATGTTTCAGGTAGTTTGGTCTCAAGTAACACGTTGGAAAAGAAGATTGAAGACCTTGAGAAGGTATGAATTACAATTTATTTAATATTGATAAAATTTATTACGGAGACTTCTTTTTTAAAATTAGTAGGGAAGAGATAGCAACAACAAAAAAAGAAAGAAAGATAGGAATGGGGGCGCTAATGGCAGAGACCATCCATGTTGCTCGGTATTTTCATTCACTGTTCTGAAATAGCAGTTTCAAATCACTGTCTTTAGTGTGTTCTTTCTAGGTAGCATAGAGGCTAGGCACTTTCTGATTTCCTTAATACTTTCCTATTGAGTTTTATAAAAACTTCTGAGCCAGTTCTTAAAATTCCTTCGTATTTAATGGATGCACTGATTCTGCCAGGTATCATCTTTACTATATTGAAAACTGTTTTGAAGTTGGAGCTGGCACTATGTACTACTGTGCTTTAATTACATTGTGTGAACAGATTGTCATTTATAGAATTCCCACTGGGTCTGGGTTATGTCCATCTTTGGCATAAGAATAAGCCTGTGTAGGGGGAACAGCAGATGGCATAATGGTTACGTCACTGGACTCACACATAGTTGACTGCACTTTGAGTCCTGGACTCGGGTGCTTAAAACTCAGGCTGGGTGCATGTGCACCCAAACTCTCGAGAGAATGGAGGAGAAGGGATTGCAGCAGTGGCATCCGCCCTAGGGGGTGATTTCTTGCCTTCTGTCTCTGTCTCTCTGGCAAGCGCATGCACCCTATAGCAAAAATGTAAAAAAATAAAAAAATAAAAGCTTGCTTAGGAATATCTTTGAGAAGAAATCAAATGGATATTGGCATACATTATTGACCCCAGTGTCCTTCAGGTTTGTTCCATTGACATAAAACTTTTTTTTGAGAATTATTTCATTTTATTCATTGTCATTAATTTATTTTATTGAAGTTGATCAGAAAAAGAAGGAAGTGAGATAGCAAGCTGCCAGGTGCAGGACTCGAACTGTGGCCAGCCATATGGGAGTTCAACCACCTTAACCACCACGCCATGGCTGGGCCATCATTCAACTCTTAAAATTTATAATAATTGGGGCCTTCAGGTGGCATGGTGGTTGAGGCTTTGCACTCCCATATTGGCAGACCATGGTTTGAGTCCCAGACCTGGTGGCTTGTCTTCTCATTTTCCCTTTCTCTCTCTGTGCACATGCCCAATAGCAATTAAAAAATTAATAATAAGTAAAATAATTCTTAAAATTTTGATAATAGTGAATTACTTTCTGATTGTTAAATATATGTTTTGTTTTACTGAATTAAAATTATTCCCTGTGATAATAATGATCATTTTAAGTGGAAATTTATTTTTTTTTGAGAGGTTTTTGCTATAGGGAGCATGTGCTCACCAGACAGACAGAGGAAGACAGAGACAGAAAGTGAGAAATCACCCCCCAGGGGGGATGGCCACACCACAATCCCTTCTCCTCCATTCTCCTCTTGGGATCTTGGGCACGCATGCACATGCGCCCGGCGTGAGTTTTAAGCCACCGGGTCCGGGTCACAAACCACGGTCGACTACATGGGAGTCCAGTAACATAGCCATTACACTAACTGCTGGTCCCTAAGTGGAGATTTAATTTTAAAAAATTCTTTTTATCTGGGGCCAGCAGGTGGCGTGGTGGTTAAGGGTGCTGGACTCCCACATGACCAACTGTGGTTAGAGTCCTAGACCTGGTGGCTTGCTTTCTCACTTTCCCTCTCTTTCTCACTCTGTTCCTCTCTGGTCAAAATAAAATAAATAAAGTTAAATAAAATAATTCTTTTTAAAAAAAGTTTTTATCCAATAACATTATGATTATTTTTAGGTAACATCTTAAGCTCTAATACTAGTTTCTGGCTTTTTTATTTTCCTCCCTGCCATAGAGCTAGTGCTCTCAGTGGAGACAGAAACAGAGAGAGTGAAAGTGAGAAATCACCTCCCAGAGGGGATGGCCATGCTGCAATCCCTTCTCCAGTTGTCTTTCTGGATTTAAAGCACACATGCTCACACATCCGGTGTGATTGTTTTAGCTCCTGGGTCTGGGGCTCAAACCATGGTCGGCCACATGGCAGTCCAGTGCTTTAACCACCATGCCACCTGCTGACCCCAGCAAATTGTTATCAAGAGTGTTCCCTAGAGAGGCAAGTTTGCATTGAGTTGCTGGTAGTTGGCTGCAACTAGTTGGTGTGGCTGGCTGGCTGCTTTCTCTGAGGGTTGGATGAGGCCTTTTTAGTCACACTTCTCTTTTGCTGTAGGAAGGTGTCTGACCCAGACCAAAGCCTGGATTCTAAATGAAAAAAATTTTTTTTGAAAATGGTACTGCATTGTTTAAAGAAAATAAATTTAAAAATCAGTAATAAATTTTGTTTCCTTCTTTTTACCCATTGTGAATCAGCTGGCAGCACTAGAGGTAAAATTGAGGACCATGGTTTTTCTGCTTAAGAGTTCTCCCTTGGGCCATCTCCCTTTCTTAAACTTTGCTTTTTTTAAGAATTATTTTATTTAACTTTATTTATATATTTTACTTTTAATTTGACCAGAGAGGGATAGAGTAGGGGATGGGGAGTGAGAAAGCAAGCCTCCAGGTCTGAGACTCGACCCACTGTCAGCCACGAGGAGTCTAGTGCCCTGAACCACCACATCACCTGCTGGCCCCTAAATTTTGCATTTTTAATGAAAGTTTCGAGTTTCCTCAAGTAAAACATTATTTAAAAAGAAAGAAAGTACAGGCTAGCAAATAGTGCAGCAGTTATGTCGCTGGACTCCTACATGGTCGACCGTGGTTCGAGTCTTGGACCTAGCGAATTAAAAGCTCACACCAGATGCATGTGCATAAGTGTCCATAATCCCAAGAGAAGAATGGAGAAGGGATTGCAGCATGGCCATCCTCCCTGGGAGGTGATTTCTCACTTCTCCTCTCACTGTCTCTGTCTCTCTTTCTCCAGTGAGTGCTCATACCCCATGGCAAAAACTTCTTATAAAATAAAAATAGAGGCTGGCAGGTGGGGGTTAAGGGTGGTGGACTCCCACATACCCAACTGAGGTTTGAGTCCCAGACTCGGTGGCTTAATTTCTCACTTTTCCTTTCTCTCTCTTTCTCTCTCTCTCTCTCTTTCTCTCTCTTTCTGTTCCTCTCTGGTCAGATTAAAACAAGACAAACAAATTAATTAAATTAAATAATTCTTCAAAAAATATTTTAAATTAAAATAAAGTAGTTTATAACTAATGGTAATGGTAAGCTAGACAAGGTAAATCATGGAGTCTGTTAATAGTTGTTAAAAACTTGTGCAAACATGGGTTTAATCAAGGACGTACCTTATCGATAGCTTTGTACTACCCTCATTGATTCTTTTCTGGCATTGGTTCTTCCTTCTGTCACCAAGTGTCTTAGGAATTCATTAGAAATCTTTTTATAAGCTTTAGATGCTTTATCAAACTTGGCAGACGTGTGCCATTTAAGAAGATTATAATAAACTAATTACTTCCCAGTTAATGCTTTGTAATTATATCTATCAGGAAGTAGTAAGAGAAAGGCAAGAAAACCTAAGACTTGTGAGACTGATGCAAGATAAAGAAGAAATGATTAGAAAACTCAGAGAAGAAATTCATTTATTAAATAGAGTAAGTATTTCCTGTATTTCAGTTTGGGAGTTTCCATACTTTAATTTCATTTTTCCACAAACTTTTCAAGTTTCTTTTTATATGCGAAGAAATTACTTAATTACATTATTTCGTTCTTCTGCTATTGAGATGATTGTAGTAGTAAGACAGTCATTTCATTTCATAAAGTCATTTCCTGTGGTCAATTACCAGTTTTAACTTGCTTAATTTTATTCTTCTGGGCATAGATTGATGAATAAATTTGTTCTGGATCCTTAAGCATGGAGGTAAGAGACAGCGTGGTCACCACCAGCCTAAAACAATACTTGCTGGTCCAAAGCTGCCTCAATAAAAGATTGATTACTGGAAGACATTCCAGATGTCTTTGTGTGTATTTTCACCACTGTTTTCTTTAGTTATACTTAATGCATCCCCAAGTTTCACTGTGGCTATATTCCAAGATTGGTATCTTTTCTTTGTAACCCTGTTTTTGTTTTGTTTTGTTTTGTTTTGAACTTTGGAATTTACTTGCTACTTAAGAAGCAAATATCAGGGGCCAGCAGGTGGCATGGTGGTTAAGGCACTGGATTCCCATGTGGCCTAACACAATTCAAGTCCTGGACCTGATGGCTTGAAAATCACTCCAGGCGTGTGTGTGTGTGTGTGCACGCACCCCCAAAATCCTAAGAGGAGAAGGGATTGCGGTGCAGCCATTGCCCTGGGGGGTGACTTCTCACTTTTCCCCTCTCTTTCTTTCTCTCTCTCTCTGTCACACTCTCTGGTGAGCACATCTGCCCTATAACAAAAAAAAAAAAAAAAAATTTAAGTCTTGACTTCTTGCTTCTCTTGAAAATCTGAAAGATCTGTCAAGAGTTGACTTGCATACTTGTGATAACAATAGTCAAGTAATGGGTGTCACTTTACAGGGGACCCTATGTATCCCATCTGGTTACTTTCAAAACTTGCCTTCATTTCAGAATGAATGAACTATGAATTATCTTTGATTATGTATTTAAGTTCTCAATCTCCTTTAGAGATTTTAAATGTTTTAAAATATTATTTTTCTTTTTGTTTGCTTAAGGATCTAGATGACATTGAAGATGAAAACGAACAACTAAAGCAAGAAAACAAAACTCTTTTGAAAGTTGTTGGGCAGCTGACAAGGTAGAAGATTTGAGGCTCATTGTGGAAAAAAATGTATTAAAACTACTGATTGAATGTTATGGTCAATCCTAGGACAATATTCCTATGCTGCAATACATTAAAATAATTAAGTATGTATATTTATTTCTAGAAAATGGATGGATGTTTATTTTCAAAATATTTCTTTTTCATTAATAATTACAAAAAAGCATCAACCTTTATTTCACAAATAAGTAACATCTTGCAATTATTAAAATGATGGGTAATGCCTCTTTTGGTTTTGTGTGGTATTCAAATAATATATGGTTTAAAGTCACAACCATTTGAATATATTTTATCTGTGGTAGTGCATTTTCTCCCTGAAGGAATATACACTTAGCCTTTGTTTACATGGATTAAAATACTTTTGGGGAGTTACCTACAAATGCGTTGTTACTAGTGTGTGTGGCCTCTTACATGTTGGTGACTTATTCGTAAAAAGGTCTCTGTCCTGTCATTTGTTCTTTTCACTTAACTCTAAGCAATTTTAGGCAGTAGTGTCACATCATTTTATATTACAGTAACCTTTTAAAAGGAAAACTATTATAAAAACTCACTATCATGTTCTAGTTGGCTGAATATAAATTTAATACTTGAATTGTGCTGTCGTAAATGGAAATTTACAATTTTTGTGTTAGAATATTAAATTTTTTTAAATCACTTTAATTTCTGGGAAACATACAGTTGTAATTTTAATATAAAAGTCTTTATATAGGTACTATCTTTTTTATTGTTCTGAGATTTATTAGTAAACATGGGCTATTTTAAGTGTTTATTCTTCAGGCCTGGAAAGCATATGCAATGTCAATGTATAAGAAAAAAATCTGTATTTTTATTATATGCATTAAAATCAAAACCAGAATATCCACTTAAAACATTTATACATATATTAACCAAACAGTATAAAAACAGAAATAGTACTAAAATACTTTGCCTAACTTCTAAGTTGGAGAGTAACACTGTGACAGTTTTTCTTATGTGAGAGATCATTTCCCTATTCCTTTCTAATTCTGAAATTTTTCAAACAATTATTTTTGAAGAATTATACACATTTTCTTTTCTATCAGATGTCCTTAGTATTTAGGGTTGTTTATTATTGCATTTTCATGTTAAGAACCCTCACCCTTTTAAAATACATCAGGAAATGTCTGCAAGGTAGTCGAATCCCTAACAGCAATACTGCTACCACTTTATCCAATTAACGAATGACAGTGGCGTGAAAGGAGTAAAATCACTTGGTACTCTCCAGACGTTTTATTTGCCAAGCACTTCATTATTCACTGTTACAAATATAGGAAATGTACGACAGTTGGCGAAAATGATAGATCCTGAATTCTAAACATTTCTGCATTTACCTGGATTGGCCTCCCTTCCCACTTTAGAAATTTCAAGCTTGTCCAGTCATCAAAATTATCAGAGACACCTAAAACGAGTTACCTGGCTATAGTTCTGAGACCGCTTTAGGATGAGACCCTGGAGACTCTGATTTTCTATAGGGTGTGTGCGCTTGCCAGAAAGACAGAAACAGAAAGCAAGAAATCACCCCCCAGGGGGGATGCCATGCCACAATCTCTTCTCCTCCTTTCTCCTCTTGGGATCTTGAGCACGCATGCACAAGTTTAAGCCACTGGGGCCAGGACTCGAACCATGGTAGACTACATGGGAGTCCAGCGATATAGCCATTATACTAACTGCTGGTTCTGAGACTCTGGAATTTTTTAAGTCACTATCTGATGATTCTGATCCTACCCTAGTTTTGGAAACAGCTGCAGCTGTCTTTCCTCCTGTCTCTTCCATTGGAGAGCTGGAATTGATGCGATTTTAGCTATGGTCATTTTTTTCCTTTTTAGTTTATTTATTAGGTCATCGAGAAAGTCATGACGTATTTCTGTTTTTCTGTGGAAAAATGTATCATGACTTTCAACGACCTAATAATAATTATCTCGGTCTCCAAAGCAGTTTTCATATATGTGTGCACGTGTATATATATGTGTGTATATATATATATATACACACACACACATATATATATATTCACTGCTCACAGAAAGTTTAATGTTAGAATAAGAAATTTTGAGTTGTTGCAGTATTACTGCATAAAGACTTACCCAGCATGGGAACAGTATGTCAGACTGGCATGCCAGGCCAGGCCCCTTCTCTGCCTTTGGTTGTGACACTATTACCTTCGTTACCTTAGAAGGGTAACTAAGTGACAGAAATGTCCTTCTAGCCTGGTTCCTCATCCACACTTTGGAATTGTGAAAATGCTGTCAGTATCCAGCCTTAAAATGTATTCGTGTGTTGGTTTTTCAATAGAATTACTTTGGACTTTCTGTTTAATTCTTATGTAGATAAAGGAACATTTCATTTCACTTTTTAGAACTATGTCAGGTATTAATGCTTTTAGAGACTGAGCTGTTTTCAGTTTTTTCCCTTGTCTTCAGCTTATTAGGAACATTTTTGGTGACAACTTTTTATTTTTCTGACATTCTAATACTGAGTGCAGAAACAGGAGCCTGACAATCTAGGCAAAGCTTTTCACATGCAGTTTTCGTCCCACCTCATTAAAACATGCATTTATTTCACATACTACATGGGCTATGGAAAACTAAAGTCAGATCTGCTATAATTTACCAATAAAATTTATGACATGGGTTGATATTTTAAAAAGGTAACTTAAATACTTGTATTCTACCCTAGAAAATTTGACTATTGTCAATAAAGTTCTAGTGCTTGTGAAATTCTTAGTCCTTTTCAGAAATATTGTTTCTTATATTTTCTGGGAATTTGTGGTATAATAAAGCACCTCCAAAGTTCTAACGTGTTTATGAGATCATTTTCAAAATATTAAGCTTATTGTAAAATAACATGACTTGCCTCCCTGGTTTTTGATAGGAACTCTCAAAAATTGCTATAGTAATCTTCATTTCTTTTTTGTAGGACTAATGCTAATTTCTTGTACAACAGTTACCAGTAGAGAGGAAAGGAAGGTTTTGGAGGTGTTTATTTCTAAATAATCTAAGGGATTTATTAAACAGAGTCATTTAGGATACTGTCACAATTGTTCAAGTAGTTTAAAATTTAGAAAATTAAGTATCATGAGTAGGTACATGAAACAGTATAGTTTCTTAATAGTTAAATTGATATTTAATTGTGATAAAAATGTATTCTTAAGGTAAAAAACCTACCTCAGCTGCATGTGGTTTATGTGTTCTGGATTAATCTGGACTTTTGTAATTAAAATTAAAGTGTAAGATTTCAAGTCTACAGATTCTTTGTTGAAAACAATACAAGTCAGTGTAATAAAAGTATCCGTTTATTCAGTGCCATAAGACAAAACAGCAAAGGCTTGAGTTTCGTAATTGATCTGATATTCTGGACAATATTCACATTTAAAGTGACAGTTACTTTTCTTTCTTTTTTGTAGTTTTATGATTTTTTGAGTCAATGACTAGTAAGTTCTTTGCAGTGTTTGCACTATTTAATAACTATTCATGATTTTGTTAATAAGCTGTTACAGGGGGGCTAGCAGGTGGCGTGGTGGTTGAAGGCGCTGGACTCTCACATAGCCAACCACGATTCAAGGCTGGACCTGGTGGCTTCCTTTCTCACTTTCCCCCTCTCTCTCTTACTCTGCCCCACTCTGGTCAGATATATAAGTAAAATAAATTTTTAAAATTAAGTTTAAAAAGTAAGCTGTTACAGAATCCAGGTATATTTTTTCATTCTTGACTTATAAGAAACCAAACTCTGCAGCTTTTCATTGGAAGAAATATATTGAGAAAGAACTAGTGTTCAAGAAGCAGAACAGTCAAGTTAGTGTCAAACTTCCTCATATCATATCTGAACCAATCTTAATATATAGAAGTAACCCTTGACTTCTTTTCCATTGGAGCTATGCCTTCATAAATAAAGGACACATCCCGCCAATGAGGAGGGTAGTGTAACTTTTATTACTAATCTAAGGAATAGTGTGACGTTTACCATTGATTGTCTAATTCAGCTGAACGTGTAAGCTAACAGATCACGAACAAGATGGCTCATCAAAGCCACCTCCCTCCATACTCTAAAGTTTCTTCTTGACTATAGAAGTTGGGTTATTTGATTCTCAGTTTGAAAACATAAGTCATTACTCTAGAAAGCCTGAGCCCACATATTTTTGTTTTACTTAGCTCAAATCTCATAGTCTCCCCCAAATAATGACATGTGAGAGGAATATGTATGTGAGGGTTTCATTAAATTTCCATACCTATTCCATATTTCAGCTAGTATTTTTTAGTCTACGGGGTATGCTATGTTAGGTATTACAAAAGTTTTAAATAAATGGACTGGAATGAAGCCCTCTGTCTGGCAGTGTAAAATCTACCTAGTGTTGGTTAGTAGCACAAACCAATCTTAACTAGCCTTAGCCCACGTAACCTGAATAGTTCACTCAGAAGTGCTTTTTTAGATCTTTTAGATCTAGTTAATAGGTACTGTTCCGTCTGCTGCATGCAGCCTTTACTGCAAAGTGGAGTGAGAGAACTGCTGTGTACTGGGAAGTTCCTTACCATGTTTCCTGTGAGAGAATTGTCCATTAGGAAAAGAACATCTGTAAGGAATTTGTAGCAGTAATGACATGAAAGGAATTCCGTGTATGTCACACACACTACACTGTTTAAGGTATTTAAATGTGATTTCCATTTAGGATTTCTCTGTACGTTATTGATTGCTTTGTTTTTAGGTATTTAAGACTAATGTATAGTTCACATATTGGCAGTTGCTCTGTTAAGACAATGTTCGTTAGTGATGCTCACTTAATGAAAATGATGTTTTGTTTTGTTTTCCCCTATGGATACCTATTAGGTGTATGTTCCTTTTTCAGTGAACTTGTTTCTTGAACGGTTTAGCTCTACTCTTCAGGGATTTTATGCTTATGTCTTCCTTTTAAATTTAAGTAGCACGTAGCTGTTACTACCAGCAAAAAGAATCATATGAAAGCTAAAACCGTTTTGAAAAATTGACAAATTCAGGTAATCCAAGTATTGGTAGAAAAGCATCTGGATAATTTATTGAACACATTAGTATTGCATAGACAGCTTTGATCGTTTCCATTCCATAGACTTTCATTGTAGAATAGTCAATGTATTATAGATTCACTTTTACTGTGTTTTGCATGTAAAAAATAATAGTCAAGAAAAAAAGTAAATTTTCATTTCTTTTTTAACAATGGTTAATTATTTTTTCCCTTTGTGGACTAGCAGTAAAATCCTGACCATGAGTTTAAAAAATAATGCTAGTAATCTAATTAAGTTATGTGTCTCTTACTGAAACGGAATACAACACTTTAAAAATCTTTATTTGGTATATTACTTTAGAAGGGATAATGTTTTAAGAAACATACAATGTTAAGATCCTCACATTTGGAATAAATGGAAACTATATATATGTTCAACTTGACTGAAAATTTTGGTTGCTTTTATGTCTTAAAGTTACATGAAACTTTTCCTTGTTCAAAATTGGAACTACTTTATACTAAATCTGCTGCTGGTGTTCAAAGAATTTCAGGTGTTTTCTAGTTTGCAAAAGATAAGCAGGGGTCTGGGAATGTAAAAATCTAGACTTCGTTTTTTCAGTAAATGGTTTATATAACCTTTTGTCTGATGAGTCATTCTTTATACACCTGTACAAGCTAATCAGTCTTCCTTTACTTCTGGAACTCTAAATTAGTCTCATTAATGTCATACACATCCAACAAGTGAACAGGCATTCTTGAGTCAGTCTTTTAGACGATGTCTCAAGTTCTTATATAAAAACATTCTGCAAGTAATCTGTTGCCAGAATTTTGCAGTCTCACACTATTAATTGAAAGTGGAACCCTTCATACAAGACTTCATAAATATTTTTTTCTTCTAGATTCAGTGTGTTGTGTGTGCACGTGCGTGCATGCACACAGTTCTATCAGCAGCTCTACACCACCCACATATTTTAAACATCTCTTTCTTTCAGTTTCCCTTCTTCACTTCTACAGGAGGTTACATTTTACTCCTGGTCAACTCTTGAAAAGTATTGTGGTATGTTGGATTTTTATGTGTTAAAAGGATGGGGCTAATTGTAATACCCTTTAAAGTTCATTCATTTTACTTTAATATCTAACCAGATAAAAAGGAAGCCGAAGGGGCCGGCAGGTCGTGTGGAGGTTGAGGCGCTGGACTCCCACATGATCAACCACAGTTCAAATCCTGGACCTGGTGGCCGACTTTCTGACTACCCCCACTCCTCTCTGGTCAAATTGAAAAAATGATCTTTTTTTTTTTTAAGGTTTTTGCTGTAGGGCACATGCATTCTCCAGAAAGGCAGAGACAGGCAGAAAGTGAGAAATCACCCCCCAGGGAGAATGGCCATGTGCAATCCCTTCTCCTCCATTTTCCCCTCGGGATCTTGGGCACGCACGCACACGCACCCTGCCTGGGTTTAACTTGGTCCGGGACTCAAATCGCAGTCAACTACATGGGAGTCATTGGCGACATAGCCATTACGCCAACTACTGGTCCCAGAATATGATAATAAATAAAATAAAATTTTTTAAAAGAAGCTAGAGGACAAAACTGTCCTTTTAGTCTTGGACCAAAGGTGCAAACTTAACTACTTTCAAAAAAAGTTCTATGACTACAAATCAGAATGTTTCCTTTCTTTTTTTTTTTTTGGGAAGAGGTTTTTGCTATGGGGCACATGTACTTAGCAGAGAGACAGAAAGTGAGAAATCACCCCCAGGTGGATGACCATGCCACAATCCCTTCTCCTCCATTCTCCTCTTGGGGTCTTGTGCATGCATGCACATGTGCCCGACACGAGTTTAAGCCCCACTGGGTCTGAGACTGGAACCATGGTCAACTACATTGGAGTCCAGCAACATAGCCATTATGCCAACTGCTGATCCCCAGAATGTTTTCAGGTAAAAGAAAAAGCTCTCTTTGTGTTGAAAACTCTAATCATGTTATATGGTCGAGCAACATGAAAAAAAAATATGAGTTTGTTAAGAAAGGTAGACTGGGGACCAGCAGTTAGGCTGGTAGGTGGCATGGTGGTTAAGGGTGCTGGACTCCCACATGGCTGACCGCGGCTCGAGTCCTGGACCTGGCAGCTTGCTTCCTCATTCTCTCTCTCTCTCATAGGATGGATGGATTGATAGATTGGTAGAGAGATATAGATAGATAGATAGATAGATAGATAGATAGATAGATGATAGATAGATAGTTTTTGTTAAATGATATTTGGAAGGGGAAATAAAAAAGCACATACTAATAAATTCTAGTGCAGGGGCTGGCAGGTGGCATGGTGGTTAAAGGTGCTGGACTCTCACATGATTGACCATGGTTCAAGTCCCGGACTTGGTGGCTTGCTTTCTCACTTTCTCTCTCTCTTTCACTCTGTCCCTCTCTGGTCAAATTAAAATAAATAAATAAAGATAAATAAAATAGTTATTTAAAAAAATAATAAATAATTTCTAGTGCCACCAAAAAATAAATAAATCAAGATTTCTTTAATTGCCAGAAGGTGTGTGTGCTTACCAGGTGGAGAGGGAGAAAGCCCTCCCCGATGGGATGTGGTCACTGAGGCCACCGTCCTTTCTCCACCTCTGTCCTCGGAATTTGGGAAGTGTACACAGCCACCACCCAACATGTTTATCAAGCTGCTGGGTCTGGGAGTAGAACTGTGCTCAGCCACATAGAATCTGGCTCCCTTGGCCAGTAAGCCACAGGCCAAGATTTTTGAGCAAGGGGTACTTAAAAACACCTTAAAATTGTATCCAAATTAGTATGTAGTCACATCACTAAAAATATACAGATACTGAGTTAGATGTGAAAAAGACATGAGAACTGCATAAATCTGTTAAATATGGGCCTGGCAGGTGGCGTGGTGGTTAAGGGTGCTGGACTCCCACATGGCCAACCACAGTTCAAGTCCTGGACCTGGTGGCTTAAATTCATGCTGGACGCGTGTGCGTGCATGCCAAAGATCCCAAGAGAAGAATGGAGGAGAAGGGATTGTGGCATGGCAACCCCCACTGGGGGGTGATTTCTCACTTTCTGCTTCTCTCTTTCTGGCGAGTGCACGCACCCTATAGCAAAAACCTCTCCAAAAAAAAAAAAACCAAGAAAAAAGTATTTTAAAAATTTTGTTAAATCCCTTATTAAAAGGTACCCAAATTGTGCTCTTGCATCCATTAAAATTTGACCCATACTTGGGACCAGCAGTTTGTGTGGTGGCTAAGGGCTCTGACTCCCACATGGCTGACCGCAGTTCAAGTCCCAGACCTGGCAGCTTGATTTCTCACTTCCTCTCTCTCCCCCTCCCTCCCTCACTCACTCCCTCCTTCCCTCTCTTCCCCCCTCCCTCTCTCCCTCTCTCCATCTCTCTCTGCCTCTACCTCTCGCTCCCCCTCTCTGGTCAAATAAAAATGAGTAAGTAAATAAAGGTAAAAATAAATTTGACACACACCCATAGATAGATTTCAGTGAGGATGAAACACTTCAGTCACATTCAAATAAGGGTCTGTGCAGAGATGCCAGTCATTGGTTAACGTCAGTCACAGCCCGGGGGAGGTCGTGCTGGGCAGATGATGGCTGGAAGCAGGTTGCCTTGTGACTGGTCACGCCATGAGTCTGCAGTGCTTGGGATAAACCCGTTTCTGATAGCTGTCGTCTAGGGGGCCTCCTGATAGCTAACATTGACACAGCTCTTCCTCGACTTCCGCCTGACCTCCATCCAAGAAAGAACCAGTGTTTTCTACCAGAATGCAGAACGCTGTCGCCAAGAATTCTTGCATTTTGCATCTTGTATGGGTCCCAGATTTTTATTGTGTGCCTACTTCGTGCTCTTGTCTTCATAGCAACAACAAAAGACAGAACCTAGCCCACACCATTTTACTTCTTGCTGGCTCAGTGAAAGATTATAAACAGGACTGAAGAGTGGTTGTTCCTAAAGAAAGACCCTTTGGGGCTTTTCCAAAAGATGAGACTTTTAAGTCCACATTTTATTTTTTAGCCAAGATGATGTCAGTATGTACCATGGGTCACAAGTGTATGGTCTAAAAGCCATGCTGATCGGTCTAGTGTTTGGAAAAGCTAAATTTATTCTCCCAATCTAGGGAAATTAGAAATCGAAGCATTTCATGTTTCCGATTAATGTAGTGTGTTACATGAATATTATTTTTGCTCAGAAGTCGTGCCTTTTAGTAGCCAATATTGTTAAGTCTTCAGTGTGTGTGTGGGGGGGGTGTCAGTACCCCACGTTTGCCAATATAGTCTGATGGTCTGAAATATTTGCAAATTATTCCGTTTCTGCCCTTAATGTTATAATAGATTCCCAAATATCTGTGTTTCTGTAGCTCATAAAATTTCTGAAGTCACCCATGGCATATAGAATTATTTCTTTCTGTGGTTTTCTTTCCCATGAGCTCTGTAATTGAGATAGAACTAAATATATGTACTTCGCAAGTTCTTGATATCTAGTGAGAAGCTCTCCACGATGGTTGAAATCATCCTTTCGCCTTGTTTAATTGAATGGTCGGGACACTACTCTTACTGTGGTTCCTGTGTAAAGATTTACTGCACATGGAAAGGACATTCTTGGGGAAATGAGACCATTTGGGAGATTTATCATGGATTCACTTGTACACTTAGCATTTTGCCTTTTATACTCTGATTTTTAACTTAAATTGTTAAAAACTGTGTCCCCTTGTTAGGATACCTTTATTTGATCTTAGATGGGTTTATAATATCTTCCTGACTAACTTAAAGTTGGTTATGGATAGGGACATAGGCTGAAAAAGGTGTTTTGTTTATCCTGAGGTCACATGATGATGTAAACGGAATCAGATATCAGTCAGTACCTGAACATTCAAGTGTCTCACCACTTGCAAGATTAGTCTGGGGGGCCAGCAGGTGGTGTGGTGGTTAAGGGCACTGGACTCCCACATGGCTAACTCTGGTTTGAGTCCCAGATCCAGAAGCTTGCTTTCTCACTTTTCCCCTTTCTCTCTCACTCTGTCCTTCTCTGGTCAAATTTAAATAAATAAATAAATAAATAAAGTTAAATAAAATAATAATAATTTTTTTTTGGCGTGTGCGCTCGCCAGACAGAGCGAGACAGAGAGACAGAAAGTGAGAAATCACCCCCCAGGGGGGATGGTCACGCCACAATTCCTTCTCCATTTTCCTCCTGGGTTCTTGGGCACGCGCGCACATGCACCGGGCGTGAGTTTTAAGCCACCGGGTCCGGGACGTGAACTGCGGTCGACTACGTGGGAGTCCAGCGACATAGCCATTACGCTAACTGCTAGTTCCCAATAAAATAATTCTTTAAAAAAATTTTTTATAAAAAGATTAGTCTGGGGCCAGCAGGTATGTGGTGGTTAAGACACTGGATCCCACATGCCCAACTCCATAATTTGTCTTAGATACGGCAACTTGAAAAATACGCTGGGTACATGTGCATGTGTGCCCAAAATCCTAGGAGAAGAATGGAGGAGAGAGGATATTACAGCGTGGCCATCCATTCCGGGGGGCGATTTCTCACTTTTCCTCTCTCTCTGTGCTCTCCAACAAGAGCACACACCCTATGGCAAAAATCAAAAACATAAGAAAAAACACAAATCAAAACAGATTAGTCTGAAACAGATCCGTGTAGAAGGTTGGATTACAAAAACTACTCCACTAGAGGATAGAGGAAGTTATAAAAATTATTGTTGAAACAGAATAGAAATGTTCTGTTTATCCTTGCCTCTTTAGAACATGATTTCAACTCATTGTCACCAACAATAGTTGGAAGCAGTATTTCTTTAACTCTGACAGTCCTGGAATTACCAGGAGTGCATAGGAGTACTCCAATGAGTCAGACTGTACCTGCTCTCTAAAGAAGCTTACTTATGGGTAAAGACAAGCATCCCCAAGCACAGAAGAGGGAGAGATCAGCTCCTCCAAAGACTATGGGAGACTTTAGGATCTAACATTTGAGGCACTCTGAAGGAATTGGGTGAAAGGATGATTATCCATCATAGTCAGGAATATTTAGAAAAATACATTCAGTATCTGATGAACCGTGGTGGACCGGAGTGCTGCGTTTAAGGCTTTTTGTAAATGCACCAGCTCCTAATTGCCGAATTCCAAGTTTACCTCTTGAATTCAATCCTGACTCCACCAGCACTAGTTGTGTCATCTTAGATAAGTTGCTTTATAATTTCCTCATCCACAAGGACAAAATTGTCCCTAACATAATTAGGACATTGTGAAGAATAAACAAGATAATGTAGGTAACTTGTGACATTCATATATAGTATAATTTATGCCAACAAAGATTATCATGATTGTCCTTCCTGAAATTAAAAAAAAAAAAAAAAAGGTTGTGAGGAACCTTCTGGATTAGTGATAAAACTGCCATCTGGTGTTACATATCCACTCTTCTAGGAAGCCCCTCCATCCTTAAAAACCCAATTGAAGTAAATCAGCGCTCTGTCCTAAAAGAGAATGCAGTGTATGTTGACAGAGATCTGTCATCTCTCCAGTCCCTGGCAAATGGCAGTACTGAAACATTCACAAAGTCTCTAGTGAAGAAACATCTTTGAGAGAGAGAGCTTCTTGAGGTGATTTACCTGAGAAGCTCAAAAGTGTATTCCTCAGCTAGGTTTCTCTTCTTACATCCCCAGGCTCAACCTGGGCCTGTTTCCTACTGAGAAATGTCTCTGCCTGAATTGCTGAACAAATATATTCCAGGGCGGTGTCATTAACCACGCAGAGGCTTGACCTAAGCAAACGGCAAACTAGCTTAACACCTGGGCTGGCAACGTGTCAGATTCTTTCTGTACTTCTCCACTTGTGTTTGGGTGAACCTGACTCCTAGTGACCAGGATGTCTCTGGATAGCAGAGAGCAGGAAGTGTATCAGAGCAAGAGCTTCTGTACTGACCTGCTCCTGTGTAATGAGAACAGCGTTTATTGACCTGGGTGTGCCCAGGATAAGGCAGCAAAACAGGATGGGAGGCAGGTATGGGTGTTGGCACAATGATTTTTCTGTCGTGGTAGCCACAGGAGCACTTGAAAGAATCAAGTACAAAACATTTTCCCTGCTGAATTGTGGAGTCTAGAAAATCATGTTTGCATTATAACCTAGAAAAACCAACTGGAAAGTGCATATCTTATTTGTCCAATTAATATGTAGTAATTTGAAATTATACATAAAAACGAACTTTTTTATTTCCTTAACGCATTGACTTTCATAACCGCCCATTCGTAGACTTCCATATCCAGTGAGTTCACTCTAGTAGGCCAATACTCAGCTTAAATATGGGTGACAACTTGTGAAGAGTTAGTGCTGACTTTTTCCTCCAGTAAGTGAGATTGAAGAGAAAATTAAAACAGGCAACTAAAACTATTTAAAGATGTCAATTGATAGGGTTACCAAGGATAATACAGATTTAAAGAGGTAGATGGATTTTCTGAAAGCTTAAAAAAAAAAAATGCCGACTAAGACACTAAACAGGAAAAGACTTCTTTAAAGTATCTTTTAAAATATTCTTCACTGAGGTCGGCAGATGGTGTGCTGGTTAAGGAGCTGGACTCTCACGTGGTCGATTGTGGTTTGAAGCCTGGACCCTGCAGCTTGTTTTCTCACTTTCCCTTTCTCTGTCTCTTTCCAGTCATATTAAAAATAATAATAATAAATAAAATTAAATATCTAGTAATGGTTAACGTTTTTTTAAAAACTCTAGAAAAAACTATATTCCCCATTAAAAAATATTGTGACTCCCCCACACACACAAAAAATCTATTCCTAAAAAATAAAGTGGTGTCATCTCTAAAAACAAAACTACACTCTTTCTCTTGCTTCTTATTTTGCACCCCTTCCGATGTCTTGTCCAAGACAACATTGATAGGAGGAAGCTTTTCAGGACTGCCAACTAATGATACAGAAAAAACTGGTGTCAGAATGAACTTCCTGTTTGAAAGCCTGTGTGTGGTATTCAGATACCTGTTATGTAAGTGAATACTATAACAAATGAGAAGGGGCTGGCAGGCGGTGTGGTGGTGAAAGTCATTGGACTTCCACGTGGCCAACTATGGTTCAAGTCCTGGACCTGGGGCTTTTCTTTCTTTCTTCTTTTTTTAAAATTTTAATAATTATTATTTAGTTTTATTTATTCATTCATTTTTTTTTTACAGTTTGACCAGACACACACACACACACACACACACACACACACACACAGAGAGAGAGAGAGAGAGAGAGAGAGAGAGATGGAAAATGAAAAACCACACCACCAGGTCCAGGACTCAAACTGTGGTTGGCCACATGGGAGTGTCCAGCACCTTAACCCCCACACCACTTGCTGGTCCCTTGGGGCTTGCTTTTCATTTCCCTCTTTCTTTCTCTTTCTGATCAAACTGGAAAATAATAATAAAATAATAGTAATGAATAAGTTTAAAAGAATTTCTTTTTAAAAAAAAAGACCTCAGTTACTATACTTGCTTACTCAGACTCCTGTTTGTCATAAGTTTTATCACTTTAGCATTTTACATTCTCATTGCTCTGGTCTTCCTGTCTGTAAAGCAGAGTTTAATAATGCCTCCCACATATATTATTTAATATTTCATGAATACTTACTTGAGTTAAACACTAGATCCAACTGAGTCAAACTGAACCAAACCTGGGGTGTGGGGTCTGGAAATATGCCCTTTCAATAAAATCGTTTTCTAATTCTTATGTACCCCAAGTTTTAAAATCACTCATTTAACCTCTACTGTTTCTTGGGCAGGGCACTGCGTTAGATGCCCAAGGCAGTACTAAAATGAATCAGGCTGTCTCTTTAATAAGTTTACATACAAGTTAAAGGATAGACACACTGAAGAGGCAGAGGAAAGAGGCTCATTCCCTAAAAGACCCGCGAGACCTCTTACTGATCTAGTGTTCACAGGATTAAGTAACATTGCAGGTTTTTTAGGTACCTAGACCATTAACTTCACATGGTGAGTGAGTGGGATTTTTCCAGTGTGCTTTGTCTACCCATTCAACAGGTTTTCTTCATAATTTGTAAAGACTATGGGGACTAGCAGATAGCATGGTGGTAAAGGTGCTCAACACTCCCATGTGGCTGAAGTTCGAGTCTCGGACCTGCTGCCTTTCTCTCTCTCTCTCTCCCTCTCTCTCATCAAATTAAAAAAAAAAGAATGAGTAAATAAATTAGACAATTCTTAAAAAATTTTAAAAAGACTGTGTCTGTATCCTTTCCATAGATATTCTCCAGCCAGAGAAATTTATTTTTTTCTTTGGTTGATCACTACATTTTCTGGAAGATTTTCGTGATTTTGACTGCATTGTCCATGGTGATGGAGTTCCCACAGGTGTGCTTTTTTTTCTTTTCCGTTTATGAATTTACATAAGCATTTTCCGTTTTGTGACTCTGACTTGCATACTTACGTTGTACCATGCATCTCGAGACTTATTACATGGTTGAAGGAATTTAATCTTTCTTTTTTTTTTAAGAATTATTCTTATTTTAACTATTTATTTTATTTTATTTTATTTTAATTTGACCAAAGAGGGACAGAGAGAGAAAAAATAAAAATGAGAAAGCAAGCCACCAGGTCTGGGTCTTGAACTGTAGTCATCCATGTGGGCGTCCAGAGCCCTTAACCACCACGCCACCTACTGAAAGGAGGGAGAGGGAAAAACAGCGCTCCCAAGAAGGGAGGGGTCCTGAAAAATGGGTTGTCTGGAATTTAATTTTCTAAACTGTAGAAAAGAAATCCATTTGGTTAACTCGTATTGAGTTTGAGTCAGGTTTTTTCTCATTTGTGGGTTTTCCATTCGGATGCCTCTCTCCACTGTTCCAGCTTTCCCTTTTCCTGTTTCTTTGCTTTTTAGATATAAATAGAAGAGAAAGAAATGGGGGCCAGCAGGTGGCATGGTGGTTAAGGGCCCTGGACTCCTACATGACCAACCATGGTTTGAATCCTAGACCTGGCAACTTGAAACTCATTCTGGGTGTGTGCATGCACGCCCAAAATCCTGAGAGGAGAATAGAAGAAATTGTTGCGTGGCCATCCCTTACAGGGGGTGATTTCTCATCTTCCCCCTCTCTGTCTCTCTCCAAAGAGCACACATGCCCTATGGCAAAAAACAAACAAAAAAAGAAACACATATTTACTAAATAAAAATAAAGTATTGTTAACCAAATTGCATTTAAATCTATAAAGAACAATATTAAAATGGGATAAAAACAAGGGCCAGCCAGTGGTGTGGTGGTAAAGGCAGCTGGATTTGCACGTGGCCGACCACCGTAAGAGACCTGGACCTGGTGGCTTATAAATCAAGCAGGGCATGTATATGTGCGTGTCCAAAACCCCAAGAGGAGAATGGAGGAGAAGGGATTGTGTTGTGGCCATCCTGCACGCATGCACACGTACCCGGCGTGAGTTTAAGCCACCAGGTCTGAGACTCGAACTGCAGTCGACTACATGGGAGTCCAGCGACATAGCCATTATGCTAACTGCTGGTCCCTAGAATTACTTTTGAATTTCACCGAAGAGAGACAGAGAGAAGGAGAGTGAGAAAGCAAGCCACCAGGTCTAGAACTCAAACGCCATGTGGGAGGCCAGTGCGTCAGCTACCATGCCACCTGCTGGCCCCACCTACATCTACGTCATTTTGGATTCATGGTCCATGGTCCAAAGGGATGTTAGTAGAGGAATTAAAGAATTCACTAAATGTAATCACAATATTTTAGGCATTTAGTAAGAAGTCTTAAGGGGCTAGCAGGTGACATGGAGGATAAGGTATTGGACTTCCATATGGCCAACCATAGTTCGAGTCCTGGACCCAGCGACTTGAAAATCACTCCAAGTGTGTGTGTGTGCATGTCCAAAATCCTGAGAGGAGATTTGAGGAGAAGCGAGTGGTCATCCACATGTTTGAAGGAATTTAATCTTTCTTTTTTTTTTAAGAATTATTCTTATTTTAACTATTTATTTTATTTTATTTTATTTTAATTTGACCAAAGAGGGACAGAGAGAGAGAAAAAAAAAAATGAGAAAGCAAGCCACCAGGTCTGGGTCTTGAACTGTAGTCATCCATGTGGGCGTCCAGAGCCCTTAACCACCACGCCACCTACTGAAAGGAGGGAGAGGGAAAAACAGCGCTCCCAAGAAGGGAGGGGTCCTGAAAAATGGGTTGTCTGGAATTTAATTTTCTAAACTGTAGAAAAGAAATCCATTTGGTTAACTCGTATTGAGTTTGAGTCAGGTTTTTTCTCATTTGTGGGTTTTCCATTCGGATGCCTCTCTCCACTGTTCCAGCTTTCCCTTTTCCTGTTTATTTGCTTTTTAGATATAAATAGAAGAGAAAGAAATGGGGGCCAGCAGGTGGCATGGTGGTTAAGGGCCCTGGACTCCTACATGACCAACCATGGTTTGAATCCTAGACCTGGCAACTTGCTTTCTCATTTTCCCTCCTTCTCTCTCTCTCTTGCTTTCATTCTGTTCCTCTCTGGACAAATTAAAATAAATCATAAAATTAAATAAAATAATTCTTTAAAAATATGTATATTGAAAAAGAAGAGAAAGAAAGAAATCTGGTGAAAAGATTGCATATGGGAACTAAAGGAAACCGAGGGGTGAAATAAGGTTCAGCTGGAGAATCTTGTTGATGTTAAAGAGATCCTGGCATGGTTAGGGTATTGATCAGAGATTTTGACCTTTGATCCTGCTCCAAACTTGCTGTGTAACTTGTACAAACCAGACTGTGTAACAATGTCTGTAAGAATGTCTATAAGAGAGACAGAAAGTGAGAAATCACTCCCCAGGGAGGATGGCCACGCTGCAACCCTCCATTCTCCTCTCGGGATCTTGGGCACGCATGCACACGTACCCGGCGTGAGTTTAAGCCACCAGGTCTGAGACTCGAACTGCAGTCGACTACATGGGAATCCAGCGACATAGCCATTATGCTAACTGCTGGTCCCTAGAATTACTTTTGAATTTCACCGAAGAGAGACAGAGAGAAGGAGAGTGAGAAAGCAAGCCACCAGGTCTAGAACTCAAACTGCCATGTGGGAGGCAGTGCGTCAGCTACCATGCCACCTGCTGGCCCCACCTACATCTACGTCATTTTGGATTCATGGTCCATGGTCCAAAGGGATGTTAGTAGAGGAATTAAAGAATTCACTAAATGTAATCACAATATTTTAGGCATTTAGTAAGAAGTCTTAAGGGGCTAGCAGGTGACATGGAGGATAAGGTATTGGACTTCCATATGGCCAACCATAGTTCGAGTCCTGGACCCAGCGACTTGAAAATCACTCCAAGTGTGTGTGTGTGCATGTCCAAAATCCTGAGAGGAGATTTGAGGAGAAGCGAGTGGTCATCCCTTTTGGAGGATAGGTTCTTACTTTCTCTCTCACAAGCACTCATGCCCTATAGCAAAAACCTAACAAGCAAAAAACATCTGTTCCTTAAGATATTGTGTGAGATAATTGGAAATGAACTTACAGCAGTAGTACTAGGTACTATATAAAACAGAATTAATCATTTTTCACTACTTACAAAATTTAAAGGGCAATCTTTTAAAAAAATTTGACCAGAGAGGGACAAAGAGACAGAGAGAGAGGGAGAGAGAGGGAAAGTGAGAAAGCAAGCTGCCAGGTTCAGGGCTCGAATTGCAGCTGGACAAGTGGGAGTCCACTGCCCTTAACCACCACGCCACCTGCTGGCCCCTAAAGGGCAATTTTTATACCTGCTTAATAGGGATTAAGACTGAGGCATAGAGCTTAAGAAACTTACCCAAGTTTAGATAAATCATGCTGAACTGGTGACTGAAATAGTTTTTCTGATTTCCTGATCACCGAATGACATGTTCTAAGCAGTGAACATTTTTGTTCTATTTATGGAAATATGATTTATGTGTGGTCCAGGGTTATTATGGGTCTAATTTTGTTTTTCAATGAAATGGGGCAGATGGTCTGTTAAAGCAAAACCAACGACTGAGGATAATATTCTGAATGAGGAGGAATTCTGAATGCATTTTAGCATAGTGGCCCCAATGGCACAAAACACACAAAAACATACATTTGAAACAAAATGTAAATTGAGGGAAAGCAGAGAGGAAGCTGATTAGATAGGCTTAAGATTTGGAGTCACGGCTTACTAAGTGGCCGTGACCTGTCATTTTTCCCACCTGAGCCTCCACTTCCTAATCTACAAAATGGTCCTAACTTCCGTTCTATTTCGCGAGGGTGACTTTGAGATCAAACGTACCATGGAAGTGTGTCACGTGGCTATGGTGGGATCCGTGACATCACTCTGTGCAGCCATTACATTATTAGTACTTGTAGTTGTTAGTTATTGGAACAGATTTTATGCTTTGGAGGCAAATCTTGACTTCAGAAGATCCAAAATCTTTTGGATGAAAAGAATCTCAAAGCTATGGCTGCCAAAATCAAAAGGGAAGTTTTGTGTTGTTTTCAATTAAAACAATTTTCCCAGAGGGCATGTGCACTCACTAGAGAGAGAGAGAGAGACTGAAAAGGGGATCAGGGAAAGTGAGAAGGCACCCCCCCATGGGGGGTGGTCATACTGCAATCCTCCACATCTCTCTCCTTCCAGGATTATGGGCACGCATGTATTCACTTAGGATGTGTTTCAAGTCACAGGGTTTGTAACTTGAATCCTGCAGTTGGCCAGGTAGGATCCAACCACCTTAACCACCAAGCCACCAAAATCAAAAGGGAAGTTTTGTGTTGTTTTCAATTAAAACAATTTTCCCAGAGGGCATGTGCACTCACTAGAGAGAGAGAGAGACTGAAAAGGGGATCAGGGAAAGTGAGAAGGCACCCCCCCATGGGGGGTGGTCATACTGCAATCCTCCACATCTCTCTCCTTCCAGGATTATGGGCACGCATGTATTCACTTAGGATGTGTTTCAAGTCACAGGGTTTGTAACTTGAATCCTGCAGTTGGCCAGGTAGGATCCAACCACCTTAACCACCAAGCCACCGGCTGATCCAAAGGAGAAGTGATTTTTGGTTTTGTTTTTAGTTTTGCTAAGGGGTATGTGCACTCACTGGACAGAGAGAGTGAGAGAGAGTGAAAAATTACTCTAAAGGGGAGTTGGGTATACACACACAAGCACATGGCATGTTTTTCTTTTTTTTTCTTTTTTTTTAGAGATTTTTGCTATAGGGTGTGTGCATTCGCTGGAGAGACACAGACAGAAAGCGAGAAATCACCCCCCAGGAGGGCTGGCCATACCACAATCCCTTCTCCTCCATTCTCTTCTTGGGATCTTAGGCATACACACACACACATGCCCAGCATGAGTTTTAAGCTACCAGGTCCAGGACTCAAACTGTGGTCAACTATGAGAGAGTCTAGCGATGTAACCATTATGCCATCTGTAGGTCCCTACCTGGCATGTTTTTCAAGCTGCTGGGTCCAGGACCCAGGACTCTGAACTGTGCAGTCAGCCATGTGGGCTCCAACTGCCTTAACCACTCCTGCTGGTTCAAAAAGGGAAGTTTTCAATCCAACTTCCAGCCAAAAAATAAAAGCAGATCTACAGTTTGGACCCAGCCTCTGACGGAGTTGGTCATGTACCAGATTGCAGAGCTAGAAGCTGCATGCCAGCTGCAGTTTGAGTCCAGGCCGTGTTGAACAAAAAGCATACATGTATGTGTGTACCCAGGTTCCTAGTGGGCTGGAGGACTGGAGGAAGGGGATTTTGGTATTACTGAGCCCTATAGAGAGTTATTCTCTTTTCTCTTCACGAATTAAAAAAAAATTTTTTTTTAAATAAAGTTTCTATTCACAAATTTCACAACATACAGAAAGAAGGGGAAGGAGACCAGCTTTCAGTGTAGAACTAGGCACCAGAAAGCACATACAGACCAAGCATCCATAATCCGAAATATAACAAAATCTGAAAGCGGGGGTTAGGAAACTGGATCCCACATGGCTGAGTGTGTGGTTTGAGTACCAGACCCAGTGACTTGAAAACCATGCTGGGCACATGTGCGTGCTTGCCCAAAATCCAGAGAGGAGAATGAAGGAGAAGAGATTATAGTGAGGCCATCCCCACTGGGGGGTGATTTTTCACGTCCCCTCTTTCTCTCCCTCTTTGGGGAGTGCATACATCCTATAGCAAACTAAAAACAACAAAACCTGAAAGTTCTCATGCACTAACATGATGCCAGAAATGGAAAATTTCATATCTGACTTCATGTAGCAAGTCAGAGTCAAACCCTGCAATACCAAAATAAAATTCGCTTCGGGCTATGTGTATAAGCATACAGAAATATAAATGAATTTTGTGTTGAAACTTGGGTCCTATCCCTAAGATATTTTGCCGGGGACCAGCCTCGGCGTGGGTGGGTTATCTCAACGAAGGCGGCAAAGGTGAACAGAAGACAGAGGCCTCGATGCCTTTTCATGCATGTCCTATGCCGGACATCCCTCAGAGGTCGCCCTCTGAGGAGTGACAACTGCTAGGAATTATTGTGCCTTTTTATTGAAAATGTGTTACATACAAGTAAATGGGGGAGGGGCTAGTGTTTCAATTAACAGCTCATAAAGTTTTTAACAATAAAGAACATAGATTCTATTCAGGGGTGGATTAA
>NW_006159547.1:5873392-5873757 GCF_000334495.1 Tupaia belangeri chinensis | reverse complement strand
CGGTAGGCAGAGCTCAAAGGTCGGGGGGCTCAGACAGATCCTGGGGCCTCGCCGGGTCGGACTCCTCCAATATTTCATTAAGTTTATACAAAGATTCTTTTTATAGCAATATTTTTAAATTTATCCTTATTATTGCTATTCGCTATAGGGCATGTGCACTCACCAGAGACAGACAAGAGAAAAAGAAAGAGAGGGAAAATGCGAGAGCACGTCACCAGGTCCAGGACTCAAATCGTGGTTGTCCATGTGGGAGTCCAGCACCTTAACCACTACACCACCTGCTGGCCCCTATACGAATATTCTAAAACTTAAAAAATCCAAAATCTGGAGGCCAGCAGGTGGCTTGACTGTTAAGGATGCTTGAC
>NW_006159547.1:5869922-5871442 GCF_000334495.1 Tupaia belangeri chinensis | reverse complement strand
CTTCCCAGTAAGGCTGCCACAGTTTCTGGAGCAAATAGCAAACAGCCTTGCTGACATGCTAATTGACCCAAGCTTTGTTCCAAGGTTGGGGGGGGCGCACAACAGTGGTCTTGCCATCATGTTGATCCGACCGGAAGCAGAGCTCAAAGGTCGGGGGGCTCAGACAGATCCTGGGGCCTCGCCGGGTCGGACTCCTCCAATATTTCATTAAGTTTATACAAAGATTCTTTTTATAGCAATATTTTTAAATTTATCCTTATTATTGCTATTCGCTATAGGGCATGTGCACTCACCAGAGACAGACAAGAGAAAAAGAAAGAGAGGGAAAATGCGAGAGCACGTCACCAGGTCCAGGACTCAAATCGTGGTTGTCCATGTGGGAGTCCAGCACCTTAACCACTACACCACCTGCTGGCCCCTATACGAATATTCTAAAACTTAAAAAATCCAAAATCTGGAGGCCAGCAGGTGGCTTGACTGTTAAGGATGCTGGACTCCCACATGGCCAACTGCAGTTCGAGTCCCAGGTGTGGTGGCTTGCTTTCTCACTTTCCCTGTCTCTTTCTCTCTCTCTCTGATCAAATTAAAAAACACTAATAACAAATAAAATTAAATAAATAATTATTTTTTTTTAAATCTGAAGTACTTGTGGCCCCAAGCATTTTGGATGAGAGATACTCAACCTGTACTGTCCTGAGGTCTCTTACTATTGTTAGGGCCCGTGAGTCTAAGGGAGCTCTAATTGTCCACTTAATAAACAAACAGATGATGAGTGAACGCAAATGCATCTGCTTCTCTCCTGGCTGCTTTTCCCATCGGAAGACTTGATCTTTTAGCATTTGAATTCCACAAGAAACATATCTTAACCAAGCCATGTCTTTGGACCAATTTGCTTGCAGACTTGCTTGTGTTTTTCACATTCTTGTTTTGGCCTGCAGTCTTACTGGGTGACCCTTTTGTGGATACCAGGAAGTCATTCAGTTGAGACCCAAGGAAATCAGTAAATTAAAGTCTTTTGGGATGAGATCCATAGGGTGCGTGGCTTGGATTAGAGTCAAATTAGGTTTGGCTAATCTTATTTTGGTTTCATCTGTGTGGGAAAGAATAGAACTAGGGGAAAAACAAATAAATGAAAAATAGAGGAAACTATTCTTGTATAATGACAAGCAGTTTTTGTAAGGAATATTTCTGAGGGCCAAACCCTAAATTACTTTTATTTTGGGGAAGATTCAGCAAAGGAATTTACATTAATTTCATCAGAGTTGGTGTTTACTTTTCTAGCTTTCCCAACCCAGAATTTACAAGCTTTTAAAATGTGAATGCTCTATCGACAAGGAACATTACTAAATGTAGTTGATGTTTTAAAATCTTTTCCAGGGTTTAAGCCCAATCACTGGAAAACCTTAGCAACTGAGGATACAAAAATAAGAGTGGGGGAGGCTAGGGACCAGCGGGTGGCGTGGTGGTTAAGGTGCTGGATGCTCCCACATGGCTGACCACAGTTCAAATCCTGGACCTGG